>NW_006775616.1:534675-574005 GCF_000442215.2 Lipotes vexillifer | reverse complement strand
CAAAAAAAAAAAAAAAAAAAAAAAGTCTCACAGAAGATGATGTCTATACATGCTTCGCAATCTTAGAGTTCTTTCTGAATTGATTATGGGTGTGTGTGTGTGTGTGTGTGTGTGTGTGTGTTTAGGGAATCTGGGGGCTTCTGTGGAATAATCCTTGTTTCAAGCAAGATTTTTCTGATTCTAATTGCAAAATTATCTTGCTTTGGCAGGGCTCCTCAAATTTTTCCTATGATCTCCCGTTCACATTGTTCCCCCAAAGAGATTACATTTTAAAAACCTGGCTCAGAATAATAGATGGCATTTGTTAACACTGATAGTTTCATTTTCTTCTTTAATCAACATCAATTTTCTTTTTATTTAAAGTTAAAAGAAAACAATATTTAAGTAGTGGAAGTAGTGAATAAAGCTTCCAAATCCTTTAATTATTAATGTCCCAATGGTCTTTTCATTTGACTTGAAGTTGTACAACTATATGAAATCTATTTATGTATAATTGAAATGGTCGATTTTTAGTTTATTTTGTAATTAGATGATTTTTGATGTCACATATATATGCATACAGAGACACGAACATGCACTCATTACTGTGGAATCCAAATTAGACAGATCTGTAGCTTTAATAGGGTAATTTTAAGCTATATGTATTGGTCTGAACTTTAGCAGACCAGATCTAAAAAATAGTTTTAAGGTTAAGGAGATTCTCAATCATAAAAAGAGTCTCAGAACTAATCAGATTCTTACTGATATACCAAGAGAAATATGGTATATGACCCAAGAGAAATATTGGATTCACTGATTATGTTGCAATATGATCACTTTTTTGATTGTTTCAGCTGAAAGTTACACGGGGAAAATATTTTCAGAATCATTCAAAATGCTGGTATATCTGGAACTATATTCCTTTGAACATGTCTACTTTGTTTAGACATACAAGTAAGAACAGACAAAGTGTGATTCCACTCCCACGCTATCATCCTTGGAAAGTTTCCTTTTAAATTCAACTGTCTATGAATGTGCAAAGAGGGTGAAAGTTTTTCTGTCATATTATGCTTAGAAACTTGTATGACTTTCAGAACATAGCAAATTGAAAGAAACGAGATTGAATTTAAGACAACATTAAAAATGAACTAGACACATTGGTACTTTCAACAAGGTTACTAGAAACCTCTGTTTCTAATAATAACCACAGAAATAAAGGAAAAGAAAAAATCTTTTAAGTGATACAGCTTTAATCTAAATGGAAAGACTGCAAAGCATGCAATTATAGGTGTGTAAAAAGTCAGGAAGTGAAAAAACCAAAATAATGAGAGATTCTTTTAATATCTAGTGTCACAAAGTTGCAGTCCTGTCAGAAGTTTTGGTCTCAAGAGGACTCTTGGAAAGGAAAAAAAAAAGCCTCAGGAAATAATAACTAGAACTTGGCAAAGAAAGCTCCTTTATGAGAAATGCCTGCAGGGCATAAATAATTGGAAGCAGAGGCTTCCTTTGCCTTGACAGGTGCCCCTTGGTTCCACCAGGAGTGGGTCCCCTAAAACACCCAAAAACAGAGTAAAATAAAAAATTATCTGGGGATGATCTCAACCTTGTATTTGGACAAACAGAGGAAAAAGTGAAGAGAGATATTAACTTAAGTGGACATTCAAATCATGTCCACCATGGGGCCAGAAGGCAGTTATTGCGGTAGTGCAGGGCAAAAGATGCTTTAGCCTGAAGTATCTAGTGAGTATTTCCTCGGATGACTGGGATATCCCCATCCATTTTTTTGAGTGCTGAGCTGGTCTGAGAAACATTAGTGCTTAGCAGAAGGAAACTTCCCTCTTGGTGATAGTGAAACCAGTGCCTTTGAGAGTTCATTTCATCTACCAGAAGGTTCAACACTCACAAGAGCATACTGGTGGAGAAAAAAGTATATCAACAACTACTCTTTCAGCACCAATGCCAGTTTAGGTGCCAAGACAGAACCAAAAATATAAGTCAAGTAAAACGAAAGGTTGAAAGCATTTAAAATTTATTTTAAAAATCTAGTATCAGAACTTAAATCCCTTATTATGTAGTGAAGCAGTTTAAGATTATCTGTCTATTTATCTATCTATCATCTATCCAAATGGCTGTTTTATGAACTTCCTCCCAGTAAGAAGCATTGCATATTTCTAAAAGATTTGGTTGATGGGAAATGTTGAAGAAAGGAACTGAGGTTCATAATATTATAGCATGGAAATTTAAAAATATTTTGAAAATGAATATTTCCCTCTATTCACCTTAGAACTTTGCTATTCTAAAAATATTTAATTTAGTAGAGTGATGCCTGAAGAATTTTATGTTTAGAATGGGTCAAAGGATAACATTTAAGATGGTTTGACTGTGACAGCATGGTTGAGCTTGAACCTATATTTCCCAGAATCCCCTTCATTGTATAGTTGCAGGTTGAATTTGGCGAAAAAATGAACTTGCATGAGATTTGGACAGTGTAAGTGAAGTAGTGGCTAATACTTTCTGCAAGTTACCTTAGCCGGATGCAGTCCTTAGGTATCCTCTCTCTCATCTACTCTGTGTCGACTCTTCCTGGTCTGTCACCAGAGGCTTGGCTGCATAACCACAGAGGAATCCCAACTTTCCATTGATCTCCTTCCCTTCCTTTCATCATGCTGTAGAGAAAAAGTACTAGATTAGGAAGTCGGAAGCCTTCCATTCTTATCCAGGTTTTCCCATAGCTTCAGGACCTTGAGCAATCACTTACTTACTCTGTGCCTCAGTTTCCTCAATTATAGAATAAAGGTATTGGACTAGAGAAGCTCTCAGATCCTTTACAGGTCTGAACATTGATCTATGTCTCTGCTAGGCTTTTATTACCAGTTGCCTTGTACAGGAGGTGAATCGAGTGAATGATTTCATCACTTCCTCAGGTGTGCACGCATGCTTGACCCCACAAAGCCTGCTGCCTCCTGAAATCAATTTTGTGCTCCGTGTTTTATTTCTGCTCTGATAGACAAAACTCTAGAAGCTCTACTTTGAAAAAACTTATTTTAGCATCCTGAACTTTTTAAAAAATATATGAGAAAAACAAGTGTAAGTGGCTTGTTACCCCTGGGGATGAAATAATTACATTATGGGCATAGGGAGGCATTGATGCAGCAATTTTCTATATTTTTAGTTATTTTGAAACAAATATAAATTATGCCACAGTTAAGAGTATATATTTAAAGTTGAAATAGTAAAAGAGAGTTGCAAAGCGAGATTTAAATGAGGACGGATTGGACTGGTTTATTGTTTGGAGTAAAATTGAGGTGTAAAAGTAAAAAGATTCCAGAATGTTCTTTTTTTAAACTTTATTTATTTTTTACTTATTTACCTTAGGCTGCGTTGGGTCTTCGTTGCTGCGCACAGGCTTTATCTAGTTACGGGGAGCGGGGGCTATTCTTTGTTGCGGTGCGCAGGCTTCTGTTTGCGGTGGCTTCTCTGGTTGCAGAGCAGGGGCTCTAGAGCACAGGCTCAGTAGCTGTGGCGCACGGGCTTAATTGCTCCGCGGTATGTGGGATCTTCCCAGACCAGGGCTCGAACCCATGTCTCCTGTGTTGGCAGGTGGATTCTTAACCACTGTGCCACCAGGGAAGTCCTTCCAGAATGTTCTTAATTGTCAGGAAAAATTTTTTTCAATTAGAAAGTCATTAGTACGAATGATTTAATTATTATAATAAAATGCTAACATAATCAAAAATACTTCTAAAGAGATCTTATATGTTTTAATATGTAATGATTGAATAATATCAAGTTCAGTGTACACCTATTTTGACCCTAAACCAGGTTCATAGACTTTCAGTCTAATAGCAAGTTCAGGTGACTGATCCTCAGTTCAGCTCAGAGCTTAGTACCATACTCTTTCATCTTCCTTTAATCATAATATTCAGCTTATCAATTACTTCAAATCATTTAGGGGATACTGAGTTATCTAATCATTCCTTTGTCCAATCATTTGATGGTTAATGTGGAAGTACCACATGCTGGAAATGTGCAAGAGACTCAATGCATTTTCCCATTTAATCTTTATAGGAACTATGGTAGATTATATTATTACCTATTTTCTCCATATGAAGAAATTGAGGCTTAGAAACCACGGGAATTGGCCAGAGAACACTTAGAAAGTCCCAAACAAGGGTTTGAAGGCCAATGTGCCTGATGGCAAAATCCACACTTCACATTTACAATATACTGGCTCTTAAGTATAATCCCATATGCTATCCAGCTGTAACCCTATATATAAGTCTCCTGCTCATGGAAGTAGAAAATGAGTCCAGTGAAGTTAAGTGACTTGTCCGTGGTTTACATAGTCAGGGGTACAACATGCTCAAAAGATCGGAGATGCTTGTGTCTAGATACAGACAGAATTCAATTCGGAGGGAGAATAGCAGTTGTATTCACTCAAGGTCTCTTCTTTTAACCTGTATTATTTCAAGTCACTAGTCTCTTGCTGTTTTGTGTACACAGTCTAAAAAAGTTGCTAAATATAGAACTCTGATGTGAAGAATATTCCATCCGAAGTCAGAAAGATGAACCAGATAACCTTTCCTATTTTTTTCAAGACACCCAAATAATCTTTATATTTTCCTAAGGTTATTGAATAATTCTAAGTAAAAGTTCATGATCATTTGTTTTTATTTCTATTTTATTTTATATTGATACAAGCAGTCATTTTTGTTATTTTCTTATGAATTAGGATGCTAAAACTTCTATTATATCTAAATATTTTTAGTGAGAAAGCTTGAACAAATGGTTACATTGACAATTACCATTTTCTTTTAAAAAAGTGCAATAAACTACAGTATGATGATATATGCCTATGAAATTCCTAATTTTGTCTGTTTGACACAAAAAACTTTTCAGGTTCAATCTACATTTGAGCCTTTGTGTTCAGTCGTAGCAAAGTATGGAAATCTAACAAACAAGATAAACTATATATTAAAATTACATTTTAAATTTAATCAGTTCATTTAATAAACGCAATTTCTTCTTTACCTCACTTTTCAACTATTAACACCAAATAGAATTTAAAATCAGAAATTTTTCTTTATAGTATTAATATCAGAAAACATCAATTGTTTACATTATTAGTACTCTACCTCTTTATCTCCACACATGCCAAATCATTCACTTTTTTATTGTTGCATAATAACCTTCATGTAACTCTTAAGCTCAGTTCAACTGTGATCTCTTTTGAGAAATTGTCTCTGATGCCTCCAAAATATTCTGCTGTGGTAGGCTGGTTAAAAAGCCTGTCCCGAGCTCATCACCTCTTTCTATATCCAAGCCCTCTGCCATGTGACTTGATAGTGCTTTCCATCATGAGTAGAGTAGGTTTGTCTACCCTGTGAATCTAGGCTGGTTATGTGAATTGCTCTGTCAAATAGAATGCAGTGTACATGGAACTCTGCCAGTTCCAAGGCCCCATACACTACTGCTTGCTCTCTTGATATGTTGCTATTACCATGAAAACAAGCTCTGGATAATCTGCTGGATAATGAAAGACACAAGGTCTAGTCATTATGTCAGATGACTGCCAGCTGAGTACCAGGCAAGAATGAGGTCCATCCTAGGACATCTAGCCCCCAGCTCACACACCAGCTGAGTACAGATGTGTGAGTGAGCCCTGCCAAGATGGGACAAGCCTGACCCAGATCATCAGAACCAACCAGTCTACTCATAAGTGTAAGAGCAATGATAAATGCATGTTTGTTTACTACTCTGTTTGGGGGGTGATTTCTTATCAATATTTTGATAGACCTTGTTGATGCCAAGCACTTATTCCTCTTCTCTCACAACTAACACTTCTTACATATGCCTTTAATCTCTAATCATTTCAGCTATACATATCTTGAATCCTTAAGTATTTTAAAGACCATAGAAGAGCCGTGTGTGGTTCTTGTTACCCTTTTTTTTTTGCGTTAACGCGGGCCTCTCACTGCTGTGACCTCTCCCGTTGCGGAGCACAGGCTCCGGACGCGCAGGCTCAGCAGCCATGGCTCACGGGCCCAGCCGCTCCGCGGCATGCGGGATCCTCCCAGACCGGGGCACGAACCCGCGTCCCCCGCATCGGCAGGCGGACTCTCAACCACTGCGCCACCAGGGAAGCCCTACCCATTTTTAAAATAAAATTTTTAATACTCAGCAAAGTACCTATATTAGTGGGAGGTTTTATAGCGTAAAGGAAAGAACTGTGGAATAAACATCTGCTAAGCTAACTGAATGTACTGCTTCTTTCCCGTAAGTGACCTTTGGCAAGTCTCTTAACCTTTCTGTACTTTCTAATTTTAAGCCGAGTGTTAGCCACCACATCACACTTGAGAGAGAAGAGCATCTTGATACTATCCTCCTACTTTGGTAATGAAGCCAGAAAACATGCACTTTTACTTTCCTTTTTACAGCAGGGCCCAGATTTGAAAGCCTTACTCGCTCCAAATTCTATTGGACATCTCTATCACTTTGTACCACATTAGCATTTCAAATTGTCTCTCCTTCCAGCAGCTTTTGCCTTTGCCAATATATTGAACAGGATAAAATGTGAATGAACTGATTTTTTTGGTAAGGAATGTAAATAATATTAATATATTTCTTACAGACCTGGTCAAATGATATACTGAATTCTGTCTCCTCTCATGTTAAATATGTGCTTATATATCTGGGTAATTTCATTCACCAGTTCCATCCAAAGGCTTAAAACCATTGTGGAGGTTAACTGAAAGAAACATACCATTTTGAGGATGTTTGAAATATGTATATATGACTACTAAAAGTACTGATATAAAGCAAGCAGAAAAATAAATCACTTGATAACTAGCTAATCAGTAACGATTATACTGGGTTTTGTGAGAAATTTGCAGGTGTCACAAATCTCATTGTGCTTTTGCTTGGCTACGTTTAATTATAACTATTTGCAGATTGCAAATAATTATATACATATAGTTGGATCTAAATAGCAGATTGCAGATACAAATGATATATTTCATAAATAGTGAGCTATCAGTAGAACTACATTTTAAATATCTTGGTAAGAGAAGTACTTCTGTGCCCTAATATGATGTAAACAAATTTTTTCAAGCAAATGTTTGGCTCTCATAATCCTGGAGCACTTGTTTTCTGGAACACTGCACTTGGTTTGAAACTGGGGTAATTAGTCAGGATTGGCAAGGTTTCTGTGAATAAAGTACACGTTTGTGGTCATTTGGAATGCGTAAGAATCTACCATTCAGTGGTAGCTCTTGTGTTTGTTCTTCAGGAAATTTGGAACTATAGATATACAAATGAGCTTATGAGAATCTTAGAAATCTGCGACTGATATCCCACCTTAACAATTATTAGGTTAGCTTGACAGCATCAGATTCAATTTGTAGAGCCCAGATACTTATAAAAATTGTATTTATTTCCTCACACTAAATAGATAGCTTTTCAAAGCTGTGTTGATCTGAAGAACACTGGCACAGTATAAATTTTCGTTCATATTACTGATACTTAGGGCTTAGGCAACAGAAGTAACTAACCAGCTAGTTTGCTTAGTGATTCTCATTGAACTTATCACTCTTGGTAGGCTGTGTCTAAGTCTTCAATTTAGTAAGGCTCTAATATGACTTTGAGATTACTTTCAGGTAGGGAATAAAGTCTAATTCATTTATATTCTACTGGATGTCACCCTTGGATCCATCAAGAAACCAGAGTGTGCTTAATTAAATTATTCTGGGTCTAGAACAATATACACTAATACCATATTTTATTGATATTAGGGTGTATAAATTTCACAGTTTAACATCTCTAAAATAGAGCTGTATCACAATCAGAAGCATCTTAAAATTAGAGTTGGCCAGATAACATTAATGAGGTAGTTGCTTGTGTACGTGCAAATTTTTATAATTTCTTTTTGGGTGACATCGCTGGATACGAGCAACCTTTTGACATGTAAATTGTTAAACCACTTAAGAATCATTGGAGAAGTCTACCAATTCTAGATACTGTCTGAAAAACCTTCAATTGTCATCATCTGGTAAAGTCAGGAAAGCAGTAAAACTTGCATCACTGGTGTCAGACCTTATAAGAGAATCCTGGAGAGAACAGTGAAGTCATCTTTTAAAAAATGTTCCTGCCCTCTCCTCTCCCCCAGGCCTTGGATGGTACAGAAGACATCATGGTGTGGAAAAACACTGACACCAACAACTGCGAGTTGAAAAGTGATATAAAAGTTTTGGATTTTAATGTTAAGACATTTGAGGAACCTTAACTATTTTCAAAGTTGTTATCCTTTTTACATACACATAGGAGTTAACTTTTTTAAATGACCAAAAAGAAACCTTGAAATGATCTTATTTAATAAGTATAAGCACAGATTTTAGTAAGAAGAAGACATAATGAAACAATAAGAGAGCCTTGTGTCATAGTTGATTTGGCAGGAATTTTTCTTCTTTAGTTTTACAAAAAATAAGATGTCTAATGAGGGCAGCTTAGATTTAATACGTAAGGTACTATTTATTTGAGAAATCACATTACTATTTACAGTTTAGGAATATGAGTTTGGTTTTAACCTGATCATAAAATGGAGACTGAGGACCCAACCATGCTGTGATAAACCAAATGTGATATTCTATGTAGAGAAAATTATTAATGGACATTGTAAAAATATTGCTTATGAGAGTAAAAGTCATCCCTATGTTTTATAAACGTTGAATTTGGAACTTTTTAAATAAAATATAACATGGCTTTTAAAATCGTTAAAGAGATTTTTGTCTCCCTGGCCAATTCTCTCAAGGCATCACCTTATATATATATTTGGGGACCTTTAAGAAGAATATATGACTTTACTCTGAAACACTTTTTTTTTTTTTGCGGTACGCGGGCCTCTCACTGTTGTGGCCTCTCCCGTTGCGGAGCACAGGCTCCGGACGCGCAGGCTCAGCGGCCATGGCTCACGGGCCCAGCCGCTCCACGGCCCGTGGGATCTTCCCGGCCCGGGGCACGAACCCGTGTCCCCTGCATCGGCAGGCAGACTCTCAACCACTGTGCCACCAGGGAAGGGAAGCCCTGAAACACTTTCTTAATTTGAGAGTGCTGCAGATGCTGGGAAGAAAGATAGTTTTATTTGTGAATCCAGGACATCTTGGGTCTGTTTTATTTAATGTCTTCCTTTAGTTTATCCTCTTCTCTAGCATTTTATTATAAGCCTCAAGAACCCAGCAGTCATCTTCCATATTCTGCCTAGAAATCTCCATAGATAAATTTTCCATTTCATTAGATACATTTTCTACTTGCTATTTTATCACAAGTAGTTTTGCAAAACTTTCTGCCAGTACATAGCAATAATTCCCTTTCTTTCACTTTCAAATTTTCTTCCTTTTTCTGTAAGATCTCAGTGACAGCCTCCTCAGAGGCCATCAGACTTCCACTAACTATTCGAAGCCCTTCCAACGTCCATCTGTCTACCATCCATAGCCACTGGCAGTTTCTAAAGTTTTTGTTACCAAGGACCCTATTTATGGGACCAAAATCTGCTTCAGTTATTATAATTATTATAAAAATTCTCAAAACGTAGTGGCTTAAAAAAAGTATCATATATTATCTCTCACAGTTTCTGTGGATGAGGAATTTGGACAGGGTATAGTGGGAACAACTGGTATTAGTGCACAAGGTTTGGGGTTTCAGGTGGAAGAAGGGAAGACTGGGGACTGGAAAACTGAAAGATTTTTTTTCTCACTTGACTGGAAGTGGATGCCGCCTGTTCACTGTGGGCTTCAGTTTCTCCTTCTGTTATATTCTCCATGTGTCTGGTTCGGGAATTCCAGTAGCATGGTTGGGATCCAAAGGCAAAGTTCCAGAGAGAGATGGGTGGTGGGGGGAGAGTGTCAGGCCGAAGAGGATCATCTTTATGACCTTACCATGAAAGTTTCATATTGTCACGTCTGTTCTGCTTATTTATCACAAGAGTTACAAAGCCCAGCCTCTTTATGAGAAGAGAACATAGACCCTACCCCTACATGGGAGTGATGCTTGTACTATACGATGAGCACATTTGGAAAATGCAAACTGACTCCGTGGGATTCTGTGGGTAAATCCTCAATTTTTGTTTTCTGAAACACATCTTTATTTCAGCTTTATAATTGAACAGTATATTTACTGAGTATTATCTGATTCTAGGTTGGGAGTTATTTTTTTGATAATATCATTCCAGTGTATTTTGTTTTTCATTGTTGCTTTGTAGAAGTCTGCTGTCATTCCAGCTTTGCTCCTTTGAAGGCATCCTGTTATTTTTTTCCCCTTTTTTTTCCTCCTATATTTATTTATAATTTTATATTTGTTTTGTCATTTTGCTATATTATGACTAGGTGTTAGTTTTTATTTTTATTGCTTGGTATTTGTTAGGCCTATTGATTTTGTGGATTCATGTCTTTTATTGTTTGGGGGCCACTATCAGTGATTGTCTCAGCAAATTTTACTTCTGCTCCATTCTCTTCCTTCTTTGATTCTACAGCTCTTACATTAGAACTCCTCATTATATTTTTTTTAATTTTTACAATTCTTTAAAAATATTTTGCCCCTTTGTTTTTATTCCAGACAATTTCTTTTTACATTTCTCTCAGCCTATTACTTCTTTTAACTGAGTTCCCTTCAGCCAAATCTAGCTTGTTGCTGAAACATCCATTAAGTTCTTAGTTTAGGTTATTTTGTTTTCCTTTGTAGAATTTTATTCAATTAATTTTAAAATATGCTATATTGTACTTTATGGTTTCCTGATCACTGGAAATTTGCAAAATTGCCTGTTATTTTTTTAAAATAGACTACTTTTTAGAGAAGTTTTAGGTTCACAGCAAAATTGAAAAGAAAGTACAGAGATTTTCCAGATACTACCTCCCCCGGGCCCTGTTCCCATACTCACATAGCCTCCCCATTATCATTCGCTGACCAGAGTGTTACATTTGTTACAAGTGAATGTACATTGACACATAATTATCATCTAAAATCCATAGTTTACATTTGAATTCTTTCTTGGTGTTGTACATTCCATGAGTTGGACAAATGTATAATGACATGTATCCACCATTATTGTATCATATTGAGTAGTTTTACTGCCCTCGGAATCCTCTGTGCTTATTTATCCCTCCCTCCCCTCAAGCCCTGGCTACCACTGACCTTTTTACTTACCTTCACTTTTGCCTTTTACAGAATGTTATGTAGTTGAAATTATACAGTATGTAACCTTTCATATTGGCTTCTTTTATTTATTAATATGCATTTAAGTTTTCTCCATATCTTTTCATGGCTTGATAAGCCATTTCTTTTTAGTCCTAAATAATATTCCATTGTCCAGATATACTACAGATTATTCATTTGTCTATTGAAGGGCTTCTTGGTTTGCTTCCAAATTTTATCAACTGTAAATAAAGCTGCTATAAACATCTGTGTGCACATTTTTGTGTGAACAAAGTTTTCAACAACCTTGGGTAAATACTAAGGAGTGAGATTGCTGAACCATATGGTAAGAGTATGTTTAGTTTTCTACGAAACTATCAAACCATCTTCCAAACACCAAAGTGGCTGTAACATCTTGCATTCCCACCAAAAGTGAATGAGAATTTCTGTTCCTCCACATCCTTGCCAATATTAGGTGTTGTCAGTAGTCTGAATTTTGGCCATTCTAATATGTGTGTAGTGGTATTTCATTGTTGTTTTAATTTGCATTTCTCTAATGATACATAGTATATGCAAAGAAGCATCTCTTTGACCCATTTTTTAATTGGGTTGTTTGTTTTCTTTTTGTTCAGTTTAAGAATTCTTTGTATATTTTGGACAATAGTCATTTATCATATATATCTTCTGCAAATATTTTTCCCAGCCCATGATGTCTTTTCATTCTCTTGACTGTGCCATCTGTCTGTTATTATTTCTTTTTTATTTCCAATATCTATAGTACCTGTGCTTCTGTTTCTTCTATCTGTTGTGTGTGTTACCAGTTTTTGTTTTTTTGTTTGCTTATCTGCCAAGATACCTTTTTTTCTGTGCTGGACATGTCTTTGAAATAATATTTGTAAAAATAATTTGAGATCTTGGATGATGTTATTCTCTTTCAGAAAGAATTTTTATGTTTGCTTCTGTCAGTTACCAGGGCACTATTAATCCTAGATCTCAGTGGAAAAATATATGTAAAGTACCTAATATATGCCAGGGATTCTTTTGGACTCTGGAATGGAATAGAAAACTAAGTAGACAGAGTCCTTGTCCTCATGGAAATTATATTCTACTTTGAATTTGTCAGATTTTGAATATAGGGAAAACTTGTTAGTTTTGCTATTTATATCAATTCCACACTCTTTTTGGCATAAAAAAATTTTTCATTTTCCTCTAAGTGACTATTTTTATCCATTAAAAATATTTCTATTGGAACTATAAATTACGTGGCTCTTCTGTACCACTGCCCCATAGTGAAAGTGTTCTGTGCACATGGGAGGGGAAAATTAGAATAAATCAAAATATTAGTTATTTCAGAAGTAACTTTAATCCCTGAGGAAAATATAGTGACCAATTATTTTTAAAATAGTTAATACCTTGAATTTATCCCTTTAGATTGAATATTAAATTACATAGTTTGTATATTCATAGAAAGACTATATTGTTCTTTCTTTGAAATGTGAATTTGATTTTTTATAGTAACTTTTTATAGAGATAAAAAATTAAATGGCTCAGATACATTTAATATACCTACTCAATCTTTCTTTTTGTTATATTGACAAATATATAGAATTTGCTAATTTTTCAATTAATTTCTCCATAGGAAAAATAAGTTTACAATAAAAGAAATTAACATCCAAATTCTCTGCTACTAGAAGCAATTGAAAAATGCCTATTATAATTGCAAGTTCTTTGAATCAAACTGTGGTTTAACATCTGAGACTACATAATTAACTAGAAATAATACTATTTTTGTTCTGAAAAGGATGGTTGAAGCTATGCTTTTTGTGTCTCTATTCAAATTTATCCACTGAAGTTAAGATTATAAACTTACAGTCCAAAAAGCATACCTTACTTTTAAATAGTGCTTAACTTTTTGAAAAGCATTTTACAGTCATAATCCTATTGGTACTTAACTAACTCTCACATAGGCAATGCTGGTGTTATATATGCCATTTTATGGGTGGAGAAACTGAGGTTCAGATAAGTTACTTCCCAAAGCTTACATAGTAGGTGAGTGTTTGAGTTAGAATCACCAAGCTTCTGACTTCTAGTCTTGCCCTTTCTTACACTTTACTGAATATATTCTGCAGATCACCATGCTGAGGGATGCAATATTAAACATTTTTTAAAGGCTCTATGGCAAATAAATTTCAAAAATCCCAATTATTGCAGATTCACAATGTATGTTAGCATATTAAAAAGCTCTGAGAAGACCATTGGCACTGTTTAACTTAGTGTAATCCAGCCTCTCTCACATTTATTTGTGCATGGAATTCCTTTTTCATGAGACACATATTCATAATCTGTGTAAATGTTTTCTGTAAAATATATTACACAAAGAGCAGTACTGTATTATATTCTATGGCTGGTATTATCTTTTATCCATTGTTTGTTTTTTGTAGACCAAAAGCACTTTATGGGATTATAAGAGATGTGCTATATAGTTTCTACCCTCAAATGGTTTTCAATTCTCCTAGGAAGCAGAATACTTCACTGATCTGAAACGTTTCACAAATTACATTATGTCATAATGAACAATAAATGATGTGGTTGCTGAGAAGATGGAGTGATTAACAAGGGCAAAATTTTCTCAGGTATGTTTTCATGGAGAAGTCTGTTATAAAAGATTACTGAACTGATATCTATTCTAATATACTGAACTGATATCTATATCTAATTCTAATTTCTCTGTGTGATACTGGATAATTCAATTCAATTAACATTTCCAGATTTTTTTTTTAATTCTTCTAGAAACTTGTATTTATTTGACTAGATCATTACTTTTCAAACTGTACCTGACAAAATTCTTGAGAGAGCATGGCAGGGAAGAAGTTGGGAGAAATTTTGTAGCACCCAGTTCCCTTCTGATCTATCCCGAGAAGCTCCCCTGCTTCCATATTGGTATTCTTCACCAGATTTCAGGTGAACAGTGGATTCTCAGGATGAAATTAACTTTGAAACCAGTTCCTTTGGAAGACTAGTTCCTTCCTATTTTAACATTCTAAGAATCTCAATCTATGGAAAATTGAGAATGAAAAATCTAAACTATTTTAATTTTTACAATAAACTATTTTAATTTTTGTAATATCTAATCAATCTGTACACAGATTTTACCTACTCATCTTTAAAAAATGTTTGTAAGGATAGTGTCATTAATTGATAACCAAAATTTCTTAAATGATCTGTTTAGAAAATATTGGGCACTCAGAATTTAAATCTTGATATCCATCATTATTTTGCAGTAATATGCAATGATAACACAAAGCAAAATTGCAGAATATTCATTTATTATTCAATATAATATCATATGCTAATTTAGAATGCAGTTTTTATATATTTTGATTTCTGGAATTACTGATCAATCACATGCAGAAAGTTTGAACACTAAGGGGAAATTACTTTGACTATTCATAAAGATTAATTTGAAGTGCAGGATGAATTCTTCTCACGAACATGGATTTATAACAGTGTCAGAAACAAAGGTACACTTGAGCTTTGGAAGAAGAGGGAAGGATCTCTTTTTTCAAAAACTATTTAGATATCCAATAGTCCTTCTCTTGGGGTGACTTAAATTTCCCAGAAGGCAACATTTTGAGATGAAGCAAAATGTGTTCATTTCTTTCTACCTCAACAATGACACTGACTAAAAATATATCTAAGTTGTGTTTCCTGAAATAAACGGACCTCCACCATCACCTTCTGTGGGATTTATCAGACAGGTCAATAAAGTTAAGTGGAAATAGATTGCCTTTTGAAGATATATTAGTGGGCTTTTACCACATAATGGTTTCCTAATTACTTGCCTTAATGTACTTTCAAAAATTAAGCCATTTATTCCCTACCTCCTGAGTGACAAATATTGGGAATTTTTCATTCCTATGTCCAAGTTGTTTAGGATGAACCTTCAGGGAAGTGATGGAGTACGGAAAATATACAAATTTACTGCTTAAAAATCCCTTTGTTAGAAAAAGTTTTTGAGTTTGTGAAGTACTATGCAGAATTTATATAGTCTGTAGATGTATAAAGCAACAACAATAATAATGGCAACTTTTAATTAGAAGGCCTCTTCTATATACATGGGGAAAAATTATTCTACTGCGAGATAGCACATGCACCTTCTCCTTTTGATTTCACTACTGTATAGATTTATCAATAGTTAATTGAAACCCATATTGGAATGGGTTTCATAGGTATACAGTTAAACACAGCCTGACTTTATGCATGTCACCAGGTTTAAAATGATCTGTTCCCATTTTACTCATATAGCAAACTACATAACAGTCCATGAAATGGTACCCAGCAATGAAACCTACTATCTGATCTGGGCATTATGATGCAATTCACTTAATTTGGCTGAGCTTCAGATGCTTAATCTACAGGAAAGCTTATGTCAGAAAACCCAAGTAAGTGAAAGCACTGAGGATAGATATGACAGATATGTAAGTAAAAGAATTCTTACCCTTGTTAGACTTTACTCCTTGATTATGGCACTCTTATGGTAAAGCAACAACATCTTTTAAAAAATGTAAGTACAGCATACTAAAAGGGACATAAATGGGGAAATGCGAGGGAGAAAGAATGAGAGAGAAAGTATGTGTGTGTGTGAGGGAGGGCAGGGTAAGGAGTATTTCAATGAAGAGCTCGGTATCCCCAAGTAATTTAAATTCAAAATTGAATGTGTTACCATTTTAAAGCAATTATACTCCAATAAAGATGTTTAAAAAAAAAAAGATAAATCTACATGGCGAAAGAAAACTTAAAAAAAAAATTGAATGTGTTTATACCTGTGGCCCTATCACCTTACTTCTGTAAAATAGCATGAAACTCTCTAAAACACTAGTCTCTCCTATTGCTCTTTTCTAAGTTTCAATCTGATACAATTTTTAAAGAAAGTGAATACTCAATCAGACACCCTCAGTAGATGAAACAAAATGCAAACCTTTATCTTTTGTTTCCCTTCATAGTTTAGCAGTTCTCAAGCTTAAAGCCTTCAATGGCCATTACAGCAAAGAATACCTCAATCAAGTGCTACAGTGTGTTAAGGCATCTTAATAATAATAATGAAATAGACTCCCTTAAAGTGGGTATTTGTTATTCATTTAAGAGCTTAAATCTACAGTTAAAAAAGAACACAATTTTCTCTGACTGTCAGCCCACTGACAAGTGTGGAGCAGTAAGTACAATGTGCCTGGTGAGAGTATCTGTTGCTCAAAACCATTTTCATTCTTCTTTCTCCAGTTAAATATTTATTGAATGTCCAAGAAGTGCTGGGCTATGCTAAGTGCTAAGGTAAAAGAGTGATTGAGAAAAGAACTCACTCCTGAGAAGGTCTTGAACCGTGGAGGAGACAGACATGTATCTTTACAATTACAAGGCCTTTAATAAATGTGTATAGGAGATAACCCCAAATAAGTGATAGACACTTTGGTTTAGGGTGTTAAGATGGTTGGGGAGATCCAGGGACAATTGTATACTGAAGGACGGACTTTTAACGGAAACAAATCAGACCCTTGTTGTTCTATTCTATTTCTCTCTCTCCAGTGGCACTGAGATCCAACATTAGTTAAAGAGCACACTATATTACACATAATGCTTTTTCAAACATTGTGCTCCAAATAAATAGTACTGTCTTCAAGTGAATCCCCCACTCTTTAACATTGTATAAGGGAAGAGTACATCTCTTTTTTTCTCCTCTCAAGCTCTGCATGATTTTGTGACGTAGACTGTTGTGTCAAGTGGTCAGATTTTAGGAAATGAATTTGCTACACAGTTTTTGTTGTTTCTTTGTTTTTTTTCTCACAGTGATGATCAATTGTTAAAACACGGTTGTTGTTGGGGTTTTTTTGTCTGTAAAATAAATAGATACTAACAAAGACACTGGTCAGAAGCAAAAGTTTTAGAGCCAGGGTTTGAGATTAGATTTGAGAATTAGCTCTGATATTTATTGGTTATATGACCTAAGGAGAATGACTTAGTTCTTTGCGCCCCAGTTTACATCTTTAAAATGGGCTAATAACACCCTCCTCTTTGGATTGGGGTGAGGAGTAAATGAGCTAACACAGGCAAAGTACTAAGAATAGCACTTAGCACATACTAAATGCAACATAAATGTAAGCTATTATAATCCATACACATAAATCAGTGTGGGTGGGGCTGAGGTCAAAAAGATTATTAATCAAAAAATGAAATAACTAAAATCTATGTTGTTAAAAAATAATATTTATTTGACTGAAGTAATTTTTTCCTATTCATGTAACATTCAATAAGTATTTGAGTTCTTTACTATTGGCAGTGGGGATATACAAATATATACAAAGTTAAAAATGGGCAAAAATCTTGCCCTCCTAGAACTTAAATTCAAGACACTGAAGTTGCATAAGAAGGAGATTAGATTAACTGACTTTTCAAATCCCATCCTAACCCATGATTTTAAGAAAATGTTCCAGGAATTTGTTTTTCAATGAAATGAGCCTTTACTGTATGGCATGCTTTGTCCTCAGCACTTTTCCTACATATTTTTTTTCTTTGTGATGGAGCTGTAAGGGAAGTATTGTTATCAGCATTTTACCAATGAGAAAACCATGACTGGGAAAGTTAGGAAACTTAACCAGGATGCAACAGTCCTCAGTAGTAAAACTAAAATGCAAATTTAGGAGATCTGATTCCAAGGGCACATTCTCTTTACCAATAACTAGTATTGTCTCATTTTAAAATTCAGTGAGTCAGGATTACAGAAAAAAAATGAAAAAAACACACTTTCAATATTTCACTCTGTACAAAAAATGTATTGAACTATTTTATTTTGTTAGAAAGATAAAACTTGTTAGCACTTGTTTCTTTTTGGTACTGAGCATATAGATGCTTCTTGTATGAATCTTTATAATTTTATCTACTTTTTGAAAGGTACACATAGAGGATCAAGTCAATTTTTATGCATTTACTATGTGCCAGGCACTGTTCTATGCTCTTTATGTGTATTACTCATTTTTTTTTTTTTTTTTGCGGTACGCGGGCCTCTCACTGTTGTGGTCTCTCCCGTTGTGAAGCACAGGCTCCGGACACGCAGGCTCAGCGGCCATGGCTCACGGGCCCAGCCGCCCCGCGGCATGTGGGATCTTCCCGGACCGGGGCACGAGCCCGTGTCCCCTGCATCGGCAGGTGGGCTCTCAACCACTGCGCCACCAGGGAAGCCCCGTGTATTACTCATTTAATCCACACAACTATCTTGTGTGAGAGATGCTATTATTAAATCACAAATTTTAAAGATGAGGAAACAGTAACACAGAGAGATTGAATAAGTGATAGAGTTAATATTCAGATCCTGGCAGTAAGCTTCCAGAGCATGTGTTTTTCCCAAAGCTATCTGCTCTCATTTCAAATAACAAAATGTAACACTTATGAAACATTTATAACGTGAAAGCACTGTTGCCTTTATTTTACATGAATTAACTGGTTTAATTCTATCTACAACCTTATAAGGTTGTAGTATAAAAGAAACTTGTATATTTTTCCTTTAAAGTTAGAAAATGTGAACCACACAGAGATTTAGTAATTTGCTTAAGTCCACACATCTAAAATGAATATCATCATCAACAATAATAATTACCTTTGAGTATTCAAATGTGTTGAGCGTAGTGATACCATTTCTTTTTAATTGTTTTACTAGTTCATCTGATTAACTCTGCCAGGCAAGTACTAGTCGTATTTTACGTATAAGATAATTGAGGTTCAAAAAACTTAGGTAAATCACCCAAGCCACAAAGAAAGTAAACATCTAAGCCAATATTTGAACCAGTGTCTTTCTGACTTCAGAGGGCAGGGTCTCATCTAAAGGTGCAGATAGAGATATTTCAAGCAGTTTCATACTTACTCTGTAAAAAAGATAAGAACCCTTAAAGAGTGTCTTAGGAATAAAATATGATTTTTTTGACATGTTTTGCATTCAGTACTTCACCAAACCCATCCCCCTAATTTTTCAGAGAAGGTAAAAAATTGGGTCAAGGTTGAATACCAATCTTAATTTTGCCTTTTGAATATACTATGTAGTTCATCTCCTGAGTGTATAACTCTCTCCATAATTTACTTACAGACTGAGATAAAAGTTCCATTACATTCCGACTGATTACTCAGGTTTTTTCATTAGGTGAAGTTAAAAGCCCAGAATCTTTATCTAAAGACCATCTGACGGAAATTGTGCTGACATGATACTTTCATTTCTGGTTGGCCCTATAGGGTGAATTTTCATTACTTAGCAATTCCTTACAAATATTGCTCAGGTTATGCTAGTGTGAACTGTAAGTCCCCTGAAAGGATCTGATAAGATAAAATGGCTGTTTTCCGACTATTTCCATTTCAATCTCACACATAAGCGGTAGAGTTCTGTATAATACCTATCTGGGGCCATAAAGACCTCTGATGTCAGCTCTTTCCATTTCCCACTAGACCAATGAGATAGGTAAGAATGTGTACTGTCTCCTTTGTTGTCCTTTTTGAGTAAAGTTTTAACTTGTCACTACTTGTATTGCTAAGTACAACAATGAATTATTCACCTAGAAATCTGAAAGTAGAACTTCATTATCTGCAGATGATGTATACATATATTTTAATGGGCAGGTCCAGCTAAGAATTCTCTTACACTTCAGAGAGAACTATTTCAAAGACAGATCAGCTGGGGAAAAAAGAAAAGTCCTTCAATAACCGAATCTTCATTTAACTGATTGTAGGGCAAAGTCAGACTTCAGTATGGTGCTAAAGGAGACCTTAAGAATTAGCTAAAAGTATCATAACCAAATAATGGCTCATATTTACACTGTGCTCTTAAAATATAAAACATTTGAGTAATGTTGGTATGTGGGTGAAAGCTATCATGAGAATATAAATGTCCAGTTATGTGGGAAAATAGAGTTGGATTTCAGGGCATATGAACGGTTTTATGTTGTATTTAACATGTATATTGACTCACTGCACTATTTAACTTAGTTCTTCTACATGGATTTACTTCAAAGCTTATAAAAATATATTTGTAGATTACTAACTATCTAATCATAATAAAGTACCTAAGAATATCTGAATGATAAAGGAATAATAATAGTAACACTGTTCCTGATGCTAATGGTGGTAACTTATATTTACTGAGTTCTTAGTATATTCAGTCTTCAACTGAGCAAAATACCTCATTTAACCCTCAAGACAATGAGTTTTGTATGTACACATAGGATATGTATTATTTTTTATTACCTCAATTATATAGATAGAGTAATTGGTATTTAAAGAGAGAAATTTTCATGCAACTCATATGAGGCAGAGGTGTGATTCAAATCCAGCTATGTCTAACTCAAGAGACAATGATCTTAACTCAACTTAAATTACAGACAGCTATTAAAAATAAGACAGAAGCACATGCCTATTCATAAATCATGTTACTTTTTGTGGTATCTCCTCTCATGGAAAAATATTTCCTACAATTGTGTACCTTTATGAACGCATGGTAGTTTCTCTCCATTCCCCAAGTTTGCTCTCACTGTACTTGTTAGTTTTCTTTTTTCTTCTCAGAGAAAGTACATTCACATTATACTCTATTTCCACTTCTGGTCATAATTTAATAACTGTTAAGAAACTAGCCCTTCCAACAGATAAAACTTTATAACTTGACAAATATATGAAGCCGATGCTTTCAGGAGTGGACAGCAGGCAGCACAAGACTGTGATGACTGAGAGAAGGAAAACTCACAATGTGAGCATTACATTAATCCAGTTCTATGCCGGAGTATAATTTCATGACCACATTTCAGAGAGCTGTAATCCAAGCATAGCTTGGGTGTCCAACTGAGCTGAAGAAGTAGTCAAGACAGTTTAGGCAGCTAATGTGGTGAAAATCTAAAGGACAGAACAACAGAGAGGAGGGCTCTGAGCAGAGTGGGGGCTTCACAGTTCCTATGAGGAGTCTCCGGGTTAGGACTGGGCTACGCAAATACAGGACCAGACCTTCCAAAATGTACCAGATAATGTGAAGAGTGAAGGGGTACTCTAAGTAGACTTTGACAAGTTAACAATATATATTGCTCCCCGTAGAGAACCAATTAAAAAATAAAAGGAGAAATAGCTACAAAGTCAATAAGGAAAATAAAATGGTATGCTAAGTTAAATAATAATTTTTAAAAAGCAAGAAAATTACAAAAGAGAAACAAAACACTGAAAAGACAAATGGCAAGCAAATATATTGATCTCTTAAACCAAAGAAATCAATAATTGTATTAAATGTAAATATACTAAACAGTTCCAATTAAAAAGCAGAAATTTGGTAGACAATGAAAATAAAGCAGATCCAATTAAGTCTTTCTACAAGACATGATTTTAACATATAAAATATAGACAGATTGGGAATAAAAGAAGGAAAAAAGATAGCATACAAAGAGTAAGTAAAAAAGTTGAGATAGCTATAGTAATATCAGAAAATGTACATTTCATGACCAAAAGTATTACAAGAGATAATGAGGAGCAGTACCTTGCAAGAGAAGCAATTTACCAGGAAGACATAACAATTGTAACTATGTATATATCTAATAATAGAGTATTAATATGTATGACTCAAAAACTGTCAGAGAAGAAAAATAGACAAATACACAATTATGGTCTGATTTTTAACATCCCTTTCTCAGTAACTGACTGGACAAGCAGACAAATATGTATATAGAAGATTTCAACACAAGCAACTCACCTGACTTAATTGGCATATAACTGTGACATATAGCATTTAACTCTAGAGTATAACCATGACAGATCATACACTGGGCTATAACATGTCTCAATAAATGTCAAAAGTTTGAAATCTCACAGAGTACATGATCTGAACAAAACAGAATTGAATTTCAAATCAATAATAATAACATGAAAAGTCCCTTATATATTTGGAAATTAAATTGCACATTTCTAAATAATCCAAGTGCAATAAAGAGATTACAAGGGAAATAAGAAAATATTTTGAGGAATAAAAATCAAAACTATGTGTCAAAATACACAAATACCAAAATGTCAAAAATATCACTAATAAATACAGTCACATTCTGAGGTACTGGGGGTTAAAACATGAATTTTTTGGGTGGGGAGCACAATTCAGCCAATAATACAGACATTATGTTGTATGAATGAAGCTGGACACAGAGAAGTCTATACTGCATGATTTCATTTATATTTAATTCTTAATAAGCATAAAAAATCCATAAAGATAGCAATTGGATTAGTATTGTTTGGTGTGTGAGATGGTGATAGTCGTGTGTATTGACTGCAGTGGAACCCAAGAGAACTTTGGGAAGATGGGAATGTCTCATATCTTAATGTTTGTTCCATAAATGTACATATCTATCAAAAATGATGGACCTGTGTGATTTTATTTTATATAAATTGTACTTCAGTATATTTGACCTCAAAAAAAGATATTCAAATTTTACTTCAGTAAACATTTAGCACTGTGCTAATCTCTAGGGATAAGACTATTCTCCAAAATTTATTGTCACCCTTTGTTAGACCTGTGCTAACTTTAAGCTGATTTGATAGTTATTTTTATCATTCTCTTATTACAAATAAAGAAATAGAGGCTTAGAGAGTGCACAATGCACAGTGAGGAAAGTGTTGATAACACCATGGAAGTGTAATTCAGTCTCTGTGCTTATAACCTACACTTGTTTCAAGGAATTCTAAATTGAGTGGGTAATTTCCTTACCACTTGCTCCCTAAATGGATTTGGGAAGATCGCCTTGAATTCGCATTTGTTTTTTTATTTATAAATTGGAAATAATAACTATGGCGTTTCTTTCAGAGCATGTTAAAAGCCTAAAGTATTTTCTCAAAAATATGCAGTTTTGCTATAGTTAAATATGGCATTTTTAAACTATGAACTTCAAATTGGATGCAAGTAATTCAATTAAATATTCTTGAATTTACTCTTTTCAAATCGGGAGCAATGAGGAAAGTTTTGGCACCTGAAACTTGGAAATTATTTTATATTTTCATGATTATTTGTATGAAAATGCTGTTAATTTTGCCTACTTCCTCAGATTATTTTTGTAATAAAGGGCAGAATAAAGTGTATAGTTGTTGCTTGTTTTAAAGGCAAAAATCACACGTAGCAAAATTTCAAGAAGCTAGCATATGTACACAGAAAATAGAAAATACATAAAATCACAAAATCTAGGGAATGAATAGTGCTCTAAAGACAACCGAAAAATAATATCGAATACAGGGCATATTTTGGGATTGAAAACAATTCTTATGCTGACTGCCAAACACCAAACATATAGAAATTTTTTCTCTTATAGTTCATATATATAAATCATGTTTGTGTGTGAGATGAGAAGCTCAACTCAAATAAAAGGAGGAAAAATACATTTTTTTTTTTTTTTTTTTTTTTTGCTGTGCGGGGGCCTCTCACCGCTGCTTTTGCTGTTCGCGGGCCTCTCACCGCTGTGGCCTCTCCCGTCGCGGAGCACAGGCTCTGGATGCGCAGGCCCAGCGGCCATGGCTCACAGGCCCAGCCGCCCCGCGGCACGTGGGTTCCTCCCGGACCGGAGCACGAACCCGCGTCCCCCGCATCGGCAGGCGGACTCTCAACCACTGCGCCACCAGGGAAGCCCGAACAATATAATTTTTGATAATAAAATATCTACTACAATTATTTAACATAGTAGCTATTCTAAAGAGTTTTTACCGATAAATCCTTTCAATTTTATCCAAGACTTCTTTTTTTAACTTATTTATTTTATTTATTTATTTTTGGCTGTGTTGGGTCTTCATTGCTGCGCGGTGTCTTTCTCTAGCTGCGCCAAGTGGGGGCTACACTTCATTGCGGTGCACAGGCCTCTCATTGCGGTGGCTTCTCTTGTTGTGGAGCACGGGCTCTAGGCACGTGGGCTCAGTAGTTGTGGCTCGTGGACTCTAGAGCGCAGGCTCAGTAGTTGTGGCGCACAGACTTAGTTGCTCCACGGCATGTGGGATCCTCCTGGATCAGGGATCAAACCCGTGTCCCCTGCATTGGCAGGTGGATTCTTAACCACTGTGCCACCAGGGAAGCCTCTATCCAAGACTTTAATGTGTAGCTTTTGTTAAGTAAGGTGGTGTTGTATTTATTTTATGAACACATTTCATAATTTACATATATTTTATGCATGTGTTTATATGTAAATATATATGAGTACATATCTGAATGTATATAAATATTATTTCCATGTAACAAATATTTCTTAGTGAAAAATTCAGGTTCTTAAAACAGAACCAAGATCTACACAATTAACAATTTTTTTTTCCTGCAGTAATGTGATTGAGCATCTTGCCTTGCTGTTCTTCCAAGCCACATATTATGTACATTTACATTGACATTACAAATGATCTCAAGAAAAAATATTTTATCTTAAAAATATAGAAAAATATTATCCTGTATGTATCCATGCAAATTAATTACTGAAGGTAGTTCTGCCCCGATGCATAAAATCATTTAAAACAACCACCACACAAATAATCTTTTTAAAAACGCAGATGTAATTTTTTCCTGTCTCTGAAGTTAGTACATGTGGCTACTGACAATGATGGTGAAAACCAAATATGTTATGAGTTTTCTTTATTATTATTTTGTAGTGGATTTTAAAAGGATTAGCAAAGAGTTTAACCTGTTGCTAAAAAGAAAACTATGGAAATTTTTATTCAAAAAAAGACAGTAAAAAGGGAATGCTATTTTTTTTTTGCAGTTAAGCTTCTCATTAGCCACTCACTTTTACTCATTTTTGAAAGAATGAAAAATGACTAGCATTACTCAATCTTCTTCTTTTTCATCAGGAATGATAATGCTTTGTATAATTTCTACTTCATGCCTTAGTAGTGATAATCATGCATTACATGTTTTTTTACTAATCAAAAGAAAACTATGTCTCTATAAAATTCTTCAACATCTGTTTAAGATGGAATATTTTCCTTTGACAGGTAACCTTATATTAGATTTTTCTGAATGCGCCCTTTGGAAAGCATGTCCTGCTGGTGCTCACAACTCCCTTTGGATCTTTCTTTTAATGCACATCACAGCAAGTAATACCACACACCTGTTGCTTTTTTGTGTCTCCCTTTCGTAAATTTAATTCCACAAACTAATTAATGTCTGTGTCCAAAACGGAGTTACTGGGGGAAGGGAGGAGCTCCATAAAGCATCTGGCCTGTTGCCAATTTACAGTTATGCCAAGAATCATCAGTTTATGTGACTGTAAGAATAACCAAAAAGGCAGGTGTGCAATATACCCCAGTAATGCACAGGTTTCAACTGTTCAGAACTAAATATCTCCAGTCCCAGAATGGTATCAAGAGTGTGAATTACTCTTAGAGAGACCAAAGAAAAGAGCCATTCACATTAACATTGTTTTACAGGTTACAGACATCTAGAAGGCATGACAACCTTCAGAAACTCCCATGTCACTGCTGAGGCACTTTGGTCCCAGTGATTACATAACTAGTTTTATTAGATGACTTGATTTGACCATTCTTTTAGGTAGTGTCCTCTCTTGCTATGCCGCATTCTTGCTACTCCGTTCGATGCCTTTACTAAAGAGTGGAAAGACACCTGAGAATATATTCAGACTATTTTACTTTATAGATGAAAGAGCAGACATCCAATTTTTACAATACGAAATATAGATCTCTATATCTCTTTCATGAAAATACCTCAGACATTCTTTTACTTCAGAATTATTGCTGTAACTATGGGTTGGTGAAAAAATTTAGATGTTCAGTCATTTGCCACAAGAACAATCTTTGATTATGCTTTTGCAAATTGTATGAAAATAACAACAAAAAACAATAAAACTCTATGAAAGAGTAATTTTAATACATTAACATTTCAGAGTTAATACTTTATTTAGCTTGGACTTTTATTCTCAAAACTGCAGCCTTGAAGAATCTCCTTGACATGGTATTTTAAAAAAAGAAAAAAGATTACAGAAATCACTAGTGTCATCTGTTGGTGAAACTGAAAATTACAAGGTATCTTAGAATTAGATTTCTTTAAAAAAAACTGTCTATCATCCTTATAAGATCCATTGAGGAAGCATCTGTGGGATTTTGAGGCTAATAAAACTCTTCTGTGCTTCATTTTATCATTTCTCATTAAAAAAATTGTGCTCTTTTAGATCATAGTTGAACAATAGCAAAACTGTTTTTGCAAAATGAGTTAGAAATGTGAGGCTGTTTTAGATAAATGGATACATATTTATGTAGCAAACATGGATGCTATTGTAGAATAAAATAACAGTAACTCCTATCTCCCTTTCTATTACTATCAGCTGTACTGATACAGTGGGGCTGCTTTGAACTTGGGTAAAGTATTGCCCAATAACATTAAGAATCATAAGTTTGGACTGTGGGAGGAGGAAAGAAGCTTATTCAGTAATTTCTTTCAAATGAGTCTTAATTCCTATTACCCCAAACCATCTACATCTTATCACTTCCTTTCTTCCAAAAGTTTATAAATGAGTGAAATGGCAGTGATTTAAAAATACAAAAAAGTCAAGTCCCCAAGGAAACAAAGCCAATTCTTCTTATAGTTTCAAAAAGAGAACAAGAAGGCAAGAGAAGAGAAGGGGAAGGGAGGAGTGGGGGAGGAGGTACACCCAGAACTGGCTCCTTCTGATGTGCCAGCAGAATTACATCCTTGCCACCACTCGAAGTGGTCCAACCAGTATCATTGGTAATTAGTAGGGATTTTGTTAAAAATGTAGAATCTCAAGCCCCATTGAAATCTAATGAATAAGAGTTGACATTTTAATAATATCCTCAAGTAATTTATGAGAATGTTAATGTTTGGAAATCATGGATCACACCACTTGGCTTGTTTAAGTCTCACAATGCCATTAGGTACATACATTAGGTACATATCCCCATTTTACTGATCAAGAAATAGATCCTCAGAGAATTTCTCTTTACTTTCCCATGTGTTTCAAATACAGCAAAAATCTCACAGCCAGGCAAAGTTTAATTTGTGTGCTTATCAGAAATGACATTTTCTAGAAATTTGTATTTCCTAAACCAATCAGTTTATCATTTATGTGTGAACATTATTTTTCTCCTATTAGAAAAAATAGAGATTGTTTATGCATCTGTAGTCCTAGTCCCATATTTGTCATGCCAAAAAAAGTTTAACAATTTGAGAGTATGTGTGTGTAATTGTATCAATATTCTCTGTACCTTTGGGCAAATTTCTCAACTTCTATTAGTTTCAGTGGCATTATCCATAAATAATCTGGTGGTAGAACAGTGGTGCTCAATTCTAAAGGAACTTCACCCCTTTTAGAGAACAAATATTTTATGATGCCTCATTTATTATCCCGAAATTAAGTTCACAGACGTTTTTGTCTATCTCTCCACATAATCTAGGAAAATGGAAAAGTTATATAATGCTCTAAATTGACATAATGGAGAAACAGAAGGAAACCAATGGATGAAATATTTTTCACTGTGTAATTGCTTTAGTATGACTACTCTAGAAGATAAAATACAATAGTTAGCTGTTTGCACCTATTTCTCCAGAATTACCATGAATTTTGTGGCCACAAATACAGATTGATATAAATAATTGTATTGGCAGTTTATATAGCACAAGTGGTGTGACTGATAGTGATGTGACTTCCCCAAATGGCAAATAACCCTTAACTTTGAGGAAGGAAAATAGATTTGATTTATTGAGTTCATATAATTTGATCAATCTGGACAAAACACTTGCTGACTTAACTGGACCAAACTTTAGTCAGGCTTCTCCCCAACTTCCACTTCCAATTCCTTCAGCTCTGTCCACTTATAAAAGAAGAGCCATTCTGCCTGACCTTTGAGACTCTTGCAGACCTTACAAAGTGTTCTCTCTACTGCAGTATTCTCCCTCTTCCTATTGCAATAGTCTTTTTGAATAAAACGTCTCTTTATCTAACTCTGGATTTTTTTTTTTTTGACATACTCTAGAAATTCCCAAAGGTATTTGGCTAAAGAAGATAACGGTCTTTGGAAGGACGTCACATTGTGGTCATCTTTCATAGATCCTTTTTGAAATGTTTAAAGGCAGCCTTCATAACTGAGTTTTAATAAATTTTCAGGAAAAAAAGGGGTACAATGTAATAGGCCCTATCCCATATATTAGCACTTGGGGTTAGAGTCTAGTTGGTATTTTTGAATGCAAAATATTTTGTCTTTAAAAGTAAAGCAGAATTATATACAAAGCTCAGGTGATTATGAACAGAGTTTTGAAAGTAGTGTGAGATATGAAAAGCTCTCTTCATTGTGTAAGACTTTTCCATGCCTTGTAATTTGTAGCAATGCTGGCTACCAAATACCATTAGTATTCCCAATTATAATAGCCATCACATCCCATCAAATTCCAAATACTACCTAGAAAACTGCCCCAGTAAAATTCCCTGCACTAGAAGACATCAACCTCCTTTTCACTTGGAAAAATTCCACCTTTATAAATAATTATAGAGCAAAAAATGTGTACTAAAAATGGTCTATTTGCAAGAGAATATAACTTTCATTAGTCTGAATTAATAAATTCCTGAAATATAGGGATATGGGGGGGGGCGGGGGAGGCATGTGTGTTTATACCTCACCTCACCTCATTCCAAAAAGATTTAAGAAAGTGACACTAATGTAATTTTTTATCCTTTTATATATTTCCAAGGCTGGTGGATTAAACAGGTCAGCATAATCATTTTCTTTAAATAGGAGATTTAATCTTTTTAAAGGCTGTGTATGTCTAAATTGTGTAATTAACATTATTCTAAATGTATTATAGGAGTGTATTATACACAGAAGTTCTAGTAATTAAAATTATGGAAAATCATTTGATTTTATTCCCATTCATCCATTTAGTCAGTCAGTCAAAATGTGGTTAGATACTTATGCACAAGATATAGTCCTAAATAACCTAGGAAACACTCATGAAAGTTAGATTTTATTGGGAGGAGAAAGGGAAATAAAGGCACACACACAAAATAAAACCATCAAATAAACACATAAAAGTACAATAAATGCTAAGAAGACCATTGAAATAGAGCTATGACGGAGAACAACCTTGTTGCTACTTCAGACTGGGTGCTTAGAAGAATCATTTCTAATGATATAACATATAAGGTGACGCCTGCATATTAGGAAACTACTAGATGTGTGAATATTATGAAGAAAAGCCTGTCAGGAAAGAGAATAGTTTGTGCAGTGGTCCTGACAGGAAGAAGCCCAGGATAGCTAGAATTCGGTGGGCAAGGAAGGGAGGTTATAAGAAGTCAAAGAGGTAGGCAGGGCTCACACTGGAAGTTACTTACAAGTCATGCATTCTTAAAAACCTAGCACAGCATATTATTCAGAAGGCTTTGAAAATAAGTAGTCTAGCTCATCCACCCATGATTCCATGTATCAGTCTATTCATCTATGCAACCAGGCATGCATACATCCATCCTTGCATCTATTAATCCATCCATCTATCCATCTATTTATCCATGCATCTATTTGCTCATAAACATTTATCACATACTGTGTTCTGTTTTTTTTTAAATCATTGAGTACAATGATAAATAAATTCCCAATTGCTGACCTCAAAGAACTCATGGCCTTATGGAAAACAGTCTATTTTACAATAAATAGAGAACCAGGACCCCTCCTTCTGTCACTTTCATTGCTCTGAGTTCTGATGCAGAACCTGCTGAGAGTTTTACTCAGTTGAGTTGTCAGCCTCCTTGGAATCACACAGTAATTACTCTCTGTGTTGTCTGACAACAATCAAGCCCCTTATCTTCAGATAACTTGCAAGATAAAGCCTGTAACTGTGGCATCAAGCCAGACTAATGTGCCTCTCTCACTATATGAGAACACATGCCTTTGGATATAGCTTTAGACGGATACACAGGTGCTGATGATAAATAGATATATTACATTGTCTGCCTAAGTGCACAGATACACAAATAGATAAATTCAATGGGGAGAAAAGCTGGCCTTGGGATATCATCACCTAATCCCTGGAAAAGCTGATTGCTAGAGCCTTGACAGAAGGAACCTATTTACTTGTAACAAGCACCATGACAGGCTGATTTGACAACTCCTGAAGTAAGTATTTTAAAACTATAACAGAAGAAGAAATTACTTAACTTCAAGTCCTTGTAAACCAAGGAAAGCTTGTCATATGATGTTTTTCCTTCTGTGACTTTATGTTGTTGTTCTCCTAAAGACACAACTATTAACTGGATTTGGTGGCTTTATTATTCAGATTTTATTTTGAGGAAGAAAAGGCGGGCGGGGTGGGGGAACAGAGAACTACACAGCATGCTCATTAAGGGGTAGATTTTCTCTTTTCTCTAACTGTTTCCTAAACGGAATTTCTGGCTCATCTGACCTGTATTTTGTTACCTCCCATATTTGCTAGAAAAAGGTTGAGGGCTTAGCATGATATCTTAACTGTGATGATTCTGCTGTAGAGAAAAAGTTAAAATGTCTTTAGCTGAGGAATAGAGAAGAGATTCACTAAAGATATCTTGCTGTGTGAATATAGAATTGTCTCACACTATTCTCCCCCATCTTGTAGAAAAAAGAACAATATCCTCAAATATCACCTCTAAAAATTGCCACTGTGTTTTAAAGTCCCACTGAAATGATGTAGTCGACTCTTGCCCAGGGTCAGTTCGGAAAGCCTGGTATCTAAATAATAATACAGTTCAGGCTCCCTGTACTTAGAAATGAAACAGTTAGGATTTACCCCTTCCCCCCTGCAGCGATCCTGAGATAAATCTTTCCCAGAGAAGTCAAACTGTTGTTAAAAGCATGTCACCATTTTGGCCAGCTTGAAAGTTTCACAGCCTAGGGTCAGAGTTAAATATTAAGTAGTTTGTATTTAAACATAGAGAAGACAAGATGCAAGGGAAACTACTTCCTGAAGCCCGTCGAAGTGGACACCTTAGGTGCTGCAGAAACATTTGGGGGTTGACCAGGTATGTTCATCTTTCTCAGGGAATAGCTACCTCTACCCAGCTGCCCTAGCAGCCATGAGTCAACTTTGAGAGCCAGAGCTGTGCAGCCTCAGATGTAAATTCGTAACCAAGGGTGGACCAACCAGATTCTTTTTCCTAGGAGTTTGGAAATGGAGCAAGTTAGCCTTAAGTCTATGCAGATGACTTTGAATGGGGAACATGTAAAATCAAGCATAATAATGGCCATTGACACAGAAAAAATTAAAGTCCTATTATTTTCACATTGAGAAAAGTGAAGACCTCTCTGTTGTCTTTCCCCTTTATTCCATGCAATTTCCTTTATTAACTGAGTTTGAAAGGGTTTTATCATTGGAAACTAAAAGATTTTACCTAAAAACCACTACTCAAATAATTAGGCCACAAAACTTATTTCCTCAATTGCTAATACTGCAGTTTACCTGAAGTGTATGTGCATTGAAATATTAAATAACTAGTCTTAGTGTTTTTCAAAGTCAATAAACCGTGCTATCAATTTCATTTAATCGCCTAGAATGTATAATGCTCTGATAGTTTGGTGGGAATAGAGAGATTAATAAGATGTCCCTGACATTGTAAATGAGCAGGTGGGGCTCCTTGTCACTATGTTTCTGTAATATTTTTATGTACAACATACAAATACTTACATAGAATGAGAAAGTAATCTATAGTCAATGTATAGATCACAGTAGTCATGATTTTAACTGGTACATGCAGACACATTCAGAATCAGAGAAACATCCCAAGAGTTTTCAAGACTGTAATAAACTAAGTTCCCTGAGAAGATAGTGAAGTGAAATGATGCGATAAGTTCCTCTACTTACATAGACCTGTCCTTGGAGAAATACAATTTCAAATGCTTGGGAAATCTATACAAAGAAAACAGTCCAATAAGATACCAGGAAATCTATAAATCCAAGATGTTAAATGTCAACCTACTGTTAGTTGGATAGAAAAGCTTGGCAATTAACCTCTAGAGGTAACAGTTCAATGTGTTCGAAAATAATTATAGAGTGAGGTTGTTAATCAGAATTATTTGGCAGGTGATGCCTTAGATAACCTAAGGAGATGTTGATGAAAATTATCAGAACACTGGGCTACACTCGGGTTTATTAGCTTTCTTATTTGGGGCACAGGGAGTCCAGTCCAAAAGAAAAAAAAAAAGGATTTAAAATGTGTGGATATCTAGCATGCCAGTCATTTTGATTAGAAAAATGACTAAAGAAAACTAAATTGTAACTTCATTACTTCCGGAGGTGCTTTAAGTTGGTGCCATACTACATCACAGACTGCTCCCAGACCTCTGCAAGCAAATAATTATTCTTGGTTCACAAGACAGTATCTTCAGGCCAGCATTTAAATTCCGTCTCCACCACTCACAAACTGTGTAGCTTTGGACAAACTACTTAGCTTCTTTGAGCTTGTTTTTTTAATCTATAAAACAAGAAAAAAAATCACAGTAACAGCACCAAGAAAGATAATTATATTTCTCCAGGATATTTTGGATATCAAGCCAAATGAAATAAATTAAAATGTTAACTAAATTGCATAGTGCTCTGAAGGAGTTAGCTAACATGTTTAACCTCCTGTCTCCCTCATTTCTTCATCTTTCATCATCACCATAAACACATGCCCATTTATTCATCACTGGTCCAGCCTGTTCTCCATCCTCATAGCCATCCCTCCCTGCTCCCCTGCCACACCAAACCATTCCATGTTCTGAACCAAATACCAATGCCTTTGATATAACACTTATCTACAGTTTCCTCGATAGCTTCACATAATGCCCTCTCCCCTCTTCCTTCATTTAAAGAAAGCTTTGGTTTGAGAACAAAATGATTATTTTCTTTTCTCTTCCTTTGTTAGACCCAGAAGAAAGTTGGAATTTTCCTTCCTGTCCACTCTTACTTGCTCATGAAAAACTGGGCATGCTTTAAACTCTTCTGAGCTTCTTCTAAATTAGTAAACTGTATCTGGAGGGTGGGGATGATTAAATTAGGTAATGCATACTAAATAATCTGATTATTCTTTTGCCGCTGACCCTCCCATTCATTGTTTACCTCTTATCTGGGATTGGGTCCTGCAGAAGGCATCTGCTGGGCTCCCTGGCCCTCAGGCTTCTGGGTGGGCTTGGCAGGTCAAAGGAGGGCCTGAGCAGACAGCAGCCATTGCTTTACCACTTCTCTGTCAGTGACACTATTTTTCTCTGGCTAGAGTCTCTGTCAGGCACCCCTTTTCCACAATCCTCATGAGACCTCTGATGCTACCTCCCCACCCCTTGAGGCCTAGGGTAGTAACAGCTTCTCAGTTTTGCTAGATTTTGGGCACCTCACCAACCACCAATGATTCCTTTGACCCTGTCCATACTCTGTAAAATTGTCCCTTCATTATATTCTGTTCAGTTAAACCCTTTTAATTAAGCCATCTTTTTTTCTGCCAGAGTGCTGATTGATGCAAAAAGGATTTAGCACAGTGCCTGTCAGTAGCCAGCATTCAAGAAATATTGGCTTTTTATAACAAAATAACATTTAAAATGATGAAATAATTATTCATTTATTATGATTTTTAATCAGTGTCAGTACATCACGCCTGAAAACAACCCCTAGATTAGTGTATGCTGGTCTCTTCCAAGACTTCCGTAGACAAAGAGCTCTGTAAGACACAACATAAAGACTTGCTATTTTTAGTTTGTCAGTAAACAGAATAGTCAAAAGCAAGCATCAATTTTTTTTTTTCAAAACTGAATTTGTTGTTTTAAATCCTTTTTTGATTGATGGATTTTCTTTTTTTTTTGTTAAGCTGAATAATCAGTTGTGAGATTTTTTATTTTATTTTTGTTTCTGATGGAACCAGTTTTAGTTGAAAGGACCCCTCAAGTTTCATGTGGTGGATTAAAGGCAGTTTAAGATTCAACAGAAATAAACTGAGATTTTGAATACTGGATTATGACAGTTGAAAAGCATTGCCTAGAGTCCTATTACTCTCCTTTAAAACACTTTGTACCCTTGGATGAGAAAGCCATTATCTTCTTGGAGATTCATCTGTTAAATAAGAATAATAATATATACTCCACCCAAATCACTGAGTTGTTGTGAATATCAGTTGCGTTAATATACGTACAAGAACTCCATTGTGTGCAAGGTGATTTATTTACAAGCATTAACTGAATACCCATGATAGGCCAGATATGGTGCAAGATTCTCAGTATAAAGATGACTTAGCACAACGCCCATTGGTGGTGAGCAGGGTGGCAGTGAGGGTTGGCATGGGGGAAAATTAAGTAAATAATGTGCATTGGTTTTGTATAGCTGCCTTAACAAAGCACCACAAACTGGGCAGCTTAGACACAGTTCTGGAGGATAGAAGTCCGAGGTCAAGTTTGGTTCCCTCCAAGACTGTGAGGGAAGGACCTGTTCCAGGTCCTTCTCCTTAGCTTTTGATGGCCATTTTCTCTGTCTCTTCACATTGTCTTCCCTCTCTGTGGATCTGTGTCCAAATTTCCCTTTTTGATAAGGACACCAGTGTCCAACGACCCAGTGACCTCTCATTAACTTGTTTACCTCTATAAAGACTCTGTTTCCAAACAAGGTCACATTCTGAGATACTGGGGTTTAGGACATCAACATATAAAGGGGGTAAAGGGAACAATTCAATCTATAACATAAAGAAAACAGAGTGACAATACACTGTGGTAGAGGAGAGCATAGGGCACTCTGAGAACATAAAGATGAGATGTCTACCTGAAATTATTAAAAATTCTGTCTTAAGGCTCATTTTCTAATTTCTCTCTGTATTTAATTAGCTCTAAATCATTTTGGGTTTTCTCAATATCCAGAGCTTTGCTGCATTAACCTAATGAAAATACTTCTATTCATTAACCTATAAGTCATTAGATTCCTCTCTTTTCAAGTGTTTCAGTGGGACAGAGCCCAGGACTCAAGTCTCAGTTAAGGCACTAACTAGCTACGTGACCTTGGGCAGATGAGTTAACTGCTCTGAACCTCTGTTTTTCTACTGGTAAATCAAGCGATCAGGTGGTGAGCTTACTAAAATATCGTTTAGCCCCTATATTCTAAGGTTCTAATTAATGTATGGATGCTGCCACACACTAACAGAAGGCCCTTCCTTTTTAAAGAGTTCAGCTCTGCTAAATTGGATAATAAATTTACCTAATTCTATATAAATAAGCACAGGTTGTACTGAACAGTTAATTGATTCATTTTGAAATAAAAAGTTAATATGAAATTCTTAATCTTCTGGGAGGAGACATTCAATTAGAGTGTGCTTGGTTTCAACTTCCAATGTAATGGCTCTGCTTAAGTGAAAAAGTGAATACTTAGTCACATTAACTTAGGGCCTTCAAAGACACACCTACCATGGTATTTGGATACTTTAGTCAGAAATTGTATCTCCCAGGACTATATGGTTCTTTGCTTTGATTTTCCACTTTATGGTGTGTAGTTCTTCTTCAAGGGGTCCAGAATATGCCACTGTGGCATAAAAGTTATATTGAGCTGAAGGCATTAGAGATTCAATTGATGCAGGAAGATGCTTTCTCTGTACCCCCCTTCTCTGCCTAATAGCAGAGCCTTCCAGGAGAATTCAGCTGCCATAAATAAACCCTACTTTAAGGAAGGATTCCTGTACCGGAGGAAAGAGGGACTACCGTCACTGGGGGTGAAAAATTGCACAAATAGACCTTATTAAAATAAACTTTGTCTTCCATTAGTTTTCCCCATATATTTCTCAGTCATTTTCTGCCATTTATTTTCCCTTAAAATTCTAGCTGTCTCCCCTTGTTAAGCTGGTATATAAACCCCAAATTCTAACTGCTTCTTTGAGTCATATTTTCTTTCTTACTCACAGGTCTATATAAGTGGATAAACTTTGTCTCTTCTCTTGCTAATCTGCCTTTTGTTAATTTAATTTGCAGACCCCTGTCAACTGAAAAAAAAATGTACAACCTAAAAGTTGAGAATTATGTTTGGCTGACACAGCTGCAGACTTAAGCCTGGGACACAGCATCTTGGATAGCTCTGAGTCTGAACGACTGCTCCAGAGAGGTAAGGGAGGAGCCAGGATATATAGGAGTTTTTGCAGCAAAGACCAGGTAGGCAGAACTTCAAAAGATTACTGTTAATTTAACAAAACCAGATATCTCAGGTTAAGGAATTTAGCACTTTATTATGTATGGGAAGATGCAAGTGTCTGGGCTCCCTGAAAGCATTCCTTTGATATGCATCTCAGCTATCTGGGCCCAGTATCTTGTCCTTTCTCATCCTGAGTCTCCTCAGGGAGGTGGGTGGCTACAGGGATTGACTGCTAGATGGTAGGCATCCTGTTTCTATCTTGAGTCCCCTTAGGGCTCACCATCAGGGTGGCTGTACTGTGAGGGCTTGATGGCTGCAACATCCTTTGTTTGCTGATATGGCCGGCAACATTTTTTTTTGTTTTTTCTCATTGACACCCCCAATCAATTGCGTAAGAGAGTAGAAGTAAAGTTTTTCCCCTTGACATTCTGCACATCAAGCTGACAATTTCGAAAGTATTTGACTAGTCAACATATGTAATTATTAATATAATAGCTAGAATGGAGACAGTTCAGAAGTCATGCTTTTAAAGGTAGAAGGAAGCACAGTCCTTTATATAGGTTGTTTGAAGGACAATTACAGAAAAAGAAATATTGCCTGTCTTAGTGAAAGTGTGGGTCATGAACATCATAGCATGTTCTTTTTTGGCCACAACTTGGAGATGTTCCCTGAAGAGATGCTGCTGGTGTGGAGCGACACTGATAAAAAATCAGCATTTTCAGTGTAGCAGGGCAATGCTATCTTGGAGAGCACTCCCTTCTGGTGATAATTCCACACATTACACTGAAAAATATATTAGCAGTCCTGGTGGGTTCAGGGATCTAGGTGTCAAAATGTCCCCCTACTGAGAGTCAGCATGATGTCCTTAGGAACACAAGTTACAATTCCAGATTGTGCCAACTTACACCAAGCTGTACATTTGGATAATCCAATTCCTTTAAGAAGTTGAAGAAGCAGAGGGAAATATGACTGCCTGATGAAAACTGTGCAGAGTAATAAAATAGCAACTTTCTTATAGAAAGTTTGTGAAATACTTTTGTAAATTTAGCAGTATGGATGGGGCCCCCGACTAGTCAAGAGTTAATAGAAAGATGGTTACCATGGAGCCCACTGATGAAGTGGAGCCCAGATGAAGAAGGGGTGTTTCTTCATCCTTGGTTCTTCCATTTGCCATATACACTTGGTGAGACTTGGGAGACTTCAGTGGGGACCAGGAAGGAGGTATTCTGTCAAATTTGTCCCAAGGCTTTTTTCAGTTGCCAGCTCTTCATTTGTCCATTCACTCCACAACTATTTCTTCAGAATCTACTGTGTATTAAGCACTGTTCTAGGCACAGGAGATAGAGAAGTGAACAAAACAGACCCAGTTCCTGTCATCATGCAGCTTTTCATATGTTGGGGGACTAGTGAAGAAGGCCTGAAGATGGGGCAGAATGTGGAATAGGTGCAGACATGCAGAAACCTCGTGAATGCAGATCCTAAATGCTGGACCCCAAAGTTAAATTTCACATGGAAGTCAGTAGGGATCTGTTGAAGGAATTTAAACACAAAGAAGGCATATCTTGTTTTACATTTCAGAAAGAATATTCCAGCAAGCCTTAGGAAGGGTAGATTCATGAACAAAGCAAAATAAAAATCTGTAAGCAGACAAAGGTATTTCTTCCCATGAAATTCAGTTAATAATGACATTTAAATATTCTATGCCTCAATTTTTTCACATATGAAATAGGTCAGTTGCAGTAGATGAGAGGTTGGCCAACTATATAGCTCTAAGGCCACATTTGGTAGGCTACTTGTTTGTGTAAACAAAGTTTTATTGGAAGATGTCATACTCATTCTTTTTGTGTGGTCTAGGGCTGTTTCTGCTCTACAATGGAAGAGCTGAGTAGTGGAAACAGAGGCTATGTGGCCCACCACACCAAAAATATTTACTGTGTGGCCTTTATAGAAAAAAAAAAAAGCCAACTGTGCACTAAACAGTCAGTTAGGTTTCTTCCAGTCATAATATTATTTGAGTCTAACCAAATACTTGACTAAACACCTATAGCCTCTTCCCCCTTTCCTTCTCACATGTGTGCTGTTTATCAATTAATACATACACACATATAATGATTTGGAATGTTTCAGATAATTGACTATATTGGTTAACTGAGAGTTACCCGTGCTGAAAATATGTAAAATTTTAAATACTTAGCTAAAAAAATACATTAAATCTAGAGTTAATTTAATTTGATACCTGAGGATACAGATTATTTTGAGAGGAAGTAGAATAATGAATACTCAGTGTAAAGTATTAGAAAGTAAAGTATGTAAGCTAAGGGACTAAACATAACATCATCATGAGATTGATGTATCTCAGATGTGATTTACTGAATCAGTCCCTGACATTGTCTTTTCCAATTATCATTTGTTTAACTTCTAAACATGTCTATCTTTTAATTGTTTGTATTATATCAAACATGATGACCTGTACAGAGCCATGAAAGGACAGCAGAATTGCTCAGAGGTCTCATCTGCTCAAGGATTCACAGCTTATTGCTATTAATAATGGAAATACATCATATTTATGTAGCACCTTTCCTTGGAAGAATTCATTAGATCATTTATTTTCCCAGATTTCTATTTAAAATACCATGGTTCATACTTATATCAAACTTTTCTTAGAAATATGGAGGGGTAGATAATTTTTAGCTATCTTTTATCTATGGTGAAATTAAAGTACAAAAATCACCATTTATTTTCTTTTTCTTTTTTTTTTTTCTTTTTTTCCCTTATTTTTGTATTTAAGTGACAGAACTATTTAAGTGTAGTACATCAGAAATCAGATCATTTGGACTGGGGTCTACCTCCCAAGCTAGAATTGTTAGAATTTCTCTTTGTTATTTCTTTAGTCAGATGGATAAGGCACCAAATACTGAGATTAGAAAGTTAGTTTCTGAAAATTAAAAAAAGGAAACCTCAACTAAAACTAGAGTTGGGGGCCTCCCTGGTGGCGCAGTGGTTGAGAGTCCGCCTGCCGATGCAGGGGATACGGG
>NW_006775616.1:533672-534665 GCF_000442215.2 Lipotes vexillifer | reverse complement strand
CCCAGCCCTAGCAAATGTCCCCTTCCAGCTTTCTGCCTTTTCATTTATTCAGCAAACCTAAAAAAAAAAAAAAAAAAAAAAAAAAAAACTAGAGTTGGGAATAGTCTGTAAAGGGAGCTCTCCAGCACTATCATTCACCATCATTTGTAGGCACTGACCTTCATCTGCATGCCCCACAGGAAGAAGTATACCTTGCACTACCAAAAAGGAAGGGCAACTGTTTTACTATCTGGAAGGTAGAATTTCTCCTTGCCCAGAAACAGCCCAGCCAATTAGAAATGTTGCTACTCAGCCAATGAGAAGCCCCCAAACTCCTACTTTCTGCAAATGAACTTTCATTTAGAACAGCCAATCCCAACTCCCCTTTTTTTTCCCAATTAAAGCAGTTCCCTTTCTTTGTTCTCTGGACTTGCCTGTGGTTTGCTATAGTTTGTACATCTAGATTGTAATTCTTTGCTACCCTGAAAAAAAAAAAGGGGGCAAAACAAACAAACAAAACTGTTGCTGATAAAATAACTGGCTGTTTTACTATTTTAGGTCAAAATTCCTTTCTGACTTTCATGAATTTCTCAAGTTCTCTGAGTCTACTTTCTATTAAGAAGACAGATACAATACCAGTGTAGGTAAATCTCAAATCTATTCCAAAAATGAATGAGAACCTAATAATTCTAAGTAAGAAAATTTCAAAGTTTTATTGATTGCTGTCTCCAACACTGTCCTTGTTTGGACTAAATTTCTTCCTTTATTTCATCATAAAGGGAGAAATTTATTCCTACAGACTATTCTGAGCTTAGTTCAAATCTTTCTTCTTCTCTGAACCTCTATCAAACTCTTCACTCCTGGGTAGTTTCTAACTGATCTGAATGATGTTAGCAGGTATTGAGTGTTTACTCTGCTCTAGGCACTATGCTATCTAATACTTACAGCATTCCTAGGGCAGGAGTTATTAATTTTATTATTCCCATTTAAAGATGAGAAGGTTGAGTTTGTCCA
>NW_006775616.1:508846-533662 GCF_000442215.2 Lipotes vexillifer | reverse complement strand
TGTAGGGAAGACAAGTTTTCCTCTACCCTTTTGAGTTCTTGGCTTACACATCCCCTGGTAATAAAAGGCAGGTTAAAAGGAGAAAAACAAACAGAACTTTAATAACATATATACCTCCTGTATACATAAGAGATACTCAGAAAGGCTGAGTAGCTCTCCAAAATGGCCCAATCCATCCCTTAAATAACATCTCCAGCTACAGACAAAAGAAGATGTTGGTGGAGAGGGAAGCCAGTTCTAGAAGTTTACCGGGTAAAACAAACTAGAGTATGGTTGCTAAGCAGATTTAAGTCATTGCCTTCTCTATTAATAAGAGTGTCTAGAGATTTAGTCATCCTCCTCTTCCTGTTACAGAGAGGGATACCCCCCCCCTTGCAAGTAGAGACTTCCTTATAATTGTACAAGTCTCTTATAAAAAGGTAACTTCTATTCAGTTTCCAGGCTTTTCCAATGTCTGCCTTTTCTTAAAAATATTCAGTCTAAAATAATCCTTATGCCAAAGAGACATGTTTTGTGCAGGCAAATTCTGCTCCCCTTGGCTAGTAAGTGGTAGATACTGGATTCAAACCCAGGAATCCTGACTTCCAGTTCCCCACTCTTAACACAATTCTGCTTTCTAACTCATCAATCCCTATATACTCTGCTCATTTGATGTTTTGCCTTTATATTTTGTAAATAAGCTTTACACTTTTAATTTAAATAAAGTATCTGTACCTGTTCTCTCTAATCAGATAGTATGCCACCTGACGGTAGTGACTGTCTTATTAGTATCTGGAAGATAGTCAGGTGTTTTTTTTTTTTTTTTTTTTAAATTTTATTTATTTATTTATTTATTTTTGGCTGTGTTGGGTCTTCGTTTCTGTGCGAGGGCTTTCTCTAGTTGTGGCAAGTGGGGGCCACTCTTCATCGCGGTGCGCGGGACTCTCACTGTCGCGGCCTCTCTTGTTGCAGAGCACAGGCTCCAGACGCGCAGGCTCAGTAGTTGTGGCTCACGGGCCCAGTTGCTCCGCGGCATGTGGGATCTTCCCAGACCAGGGCTCGAACCCGTGTCCCCTGCATTGGCAGGCAGACTCTCAACCACTGCGCCACCAGGGAAGCCCCTGTCAGGTGTTTTTGACCGAAACAAAAGTGCACAATGTAATAAGAATTTCAGTTTTATTTACTGAGAACTATATCCCAGGAAACAGCCTCTCTGTAGCTCTGAGAGAGCTGCTCCTTGGAGGTAGGGGAGAAGGCAGTATATACATATACATGGTTTTAGCTAGGGAATATATGTGGTCAAGCATACATCTCAGTTAAAGGTCACTGCTAGTCTCAAGAAACAGATATCTCAATTAATGATTTGGGGATTTTTTTCTTTGACGATTATTTTTTTTTAATTTTTATTGGGATATAGTTGATTTACAATGTTGTGTTAGTTTCAGGTATATAGCAAAGTGAATCTATTATATATATACATATGTCCACTCTCTTTTAGATTCTTTTCCCATACAGGCCATTACAGAGTATTGAGTAGAGTTCCCTGTGCTATACAGTAGGTCCTTATTATTGGGTTGGCCAAAAAGTTCATTTGGCTTTAGGTAAAAATAAAAGACATTTTTCATTTTCACGAAGAACTTTATTGAACAACGTATTCACTAACTGAATGAACTTTTTGGCCAACTCAATAGTTATCTATTTTATATATCGTAAAGTGTATGTGTCAATACCAGTCTTCCAATTTATCCCTCTCCAAACCCCCCTTACGCTCTGGTAATCATACATTTATTTTCTACATCTTTAACTCTATCTCTGTTTCGTAGATAGGTTCCTTTGTACCCTTTTTTTAGACAACACATATAAGTGCTATCATATGATATTTTTCTTTCTCCGTCTGACTTGCTTTACTCACTATGACAATCTCTAGTTCCATCCATGTTGCTGGAAATGGCATTATTTTGTTCTTTTTTATGGCTGAGTAATATTGCATTGTATATATGTACCACATCTTCTTTATCCGTTCCTCTGTTGATGAACATTTAGGTCCATGGTCCATTTCCTGGGTATTGTAAATAGTGCTGCAATGAACATTGGGGTGCATGTATGTTTTTGAATTATGGTTTTCTATGGATATATACCCAGGAGTGGGATTGCTGGATCATATAGTAACTCTATTTTTAGTTTTTTTAAGGAATCTCCATACTGTTCTCCATAGTGTCTATACCAGTTTACATTCCCACCAACAGTGTAGGAGGATTCCCTTTTCTCCACACCGTCTCCAGTATTTATTGTTCATAGATTTTTTGATGATGGCCATTCTGGCCAGTGTGAGGTGATACCTTATTGTAGTTTTGATTTGCATTTCTCTAATAATTAGTGATGTTGAGCATCTCTTCATGTGCTTTTAAACCATCTGTATGTCTTGTTTGGAGAAATGTCTATTTAGATCTTCCACCCATTTTTTGATTGTGTTGTTTGTTTTTTTGTAATTGAGCTGCATGAGCTATTTGTATATTTTGGAGATTAATCCCTTGTTGGTTGCTTCATTTGCAAATATTTTCTCCCATTCTGAGGGTTGTCTTTTCGTTTTATTTATGGTTTCCTTTGCTATGCAAAAGTTTTTAAGTTTAATTAGGTCCCATTTGTTTATTTATGTATTTATGGTATATTTTTACATTTGGGAAGATGCAAGAATCTGGGTTCATTAAAATTCTTCCTGAGATGTACATCTAACTGTCTAAAGGGACTGTTTTTCCAAAGCACCGAGTACCTCATCCTGGTTTTTGTCCTGAATTCCTTTCGGATGCAACATTGGTCAGCGAACTGCAGCCACTAATCCTTATGAACTGAATGGTGGGCAGCATTCTTTGTTTTATAGTGTGCACAAAAATCTCTGGAGTGACTGAAATAAATAAATATATGTGTACCAGTGTGTCTGTGTAGAGTGTGTATCTTCAGTCTAAGGCAAATGTCAGATGTTTTATAAAAGTTCTTAAGTGCATTACCATCCCTAAAAAGAGGAGGAGTTTCTCCTCCCTTAAACAGCTGTCTCATGTTATGTGCATCACTCTTCCAGAATTGTTTTACATTCTACCTATTACCATTGATATCTGGATATGTTTTAGCTCCCTTTCAAAATTATTAGCTTCTTGAGTTTAAAATTAAAGTCATTTTTTTCCCCTTTATCTCCACAGTTCTTCACAGACTGACTTGTATGTGATCTGCAAGACTACAAATCTCTGCTTAATAAATGAATAAACATTAGTTGAGTTTATTTGTTGATTTTTTATTTTGTTAATATACTGACGCAAGGGAAAATTTTGCTTTCATGTTTAGACCCTTTTCTCAAACTAGAAAGTGTTCCAGATTGTATGATATCTCAAAGTCCTAATAACATTTTAATTGAAGTTCTGCCTTTGATGCTTAACCTTGGGGCTTATAAGGAGTTTCTCTGATTTTGTAGTTAACTTTTTACATCTGAGTTGTAAATTTGACTAGTTTGAGGTGGCATAGCAATATCAGACTGAGCTCACCTTGAGGTCAGGAACTTTATCATTTGGAAATCATATTATTTTGCAGTAAGCAACTCTGGATACAAAGAGTAATTGTGTCAGGGTTCACCATATAACAAGTTGTATCTATAAGAAGAAATGAATTTTGTAAGCCTGTGAGAGGGTACAGAGCCATATGTCTTTTTACTTTTTTCTTTTCATGCTGCTATGAATATGGTTGTACAAGTATCTCTTCAAGACCCTTCTTTCACCTCTTTTGGGTAAATACCCAGAAGTAGCATTGCTGGATCACTGGTAATTCTATTCTTTTTTTTTAACTTATCTATTTTAACATCTTTATTGGAGTATAATTGCTTTACAATGGTGTGTTAGTTTCTGCTGTATAACGAAGTGAAACAGCTATACATATATCCCCATATCTCCTCCCTCTTGCGTCTCATTCCCACCTTCCCTATCCCACCCATCTAGGTGGACAGAAAGCACCGAGCTGATCTCCCTGTGCTATGCAGCTGCTTCCCACTAGCTAACTATTTTACATGTGGTACTGTATATATGTCCATGTCACTCTCTCACTTCGTCCTTCCCCCTCCCTGTGTCCTCAGGTCCGTTCTCTATGTCTGCGTCTATTTTCCTGTCCTGCCCCTAGGGTTTTCAGCACCATTTATGTATTTATTTTTTAGATTCCATATATATGTATAAGCATACGGTATTTGTTTTTCTCTTTTCGACTTACTTCACTCTGTATGACAGAATCTAGGTGCATCCACCTCACTACAAATAACTCAATTTCATTTCTTTTTATGGCTGAGTAACATTCCACTGTATATATGTGCCATACCTTCTTTATCCATTCATCTGCTGATGGACAGTAAGGCTGTTTCCATATCCTGGCTATTGTAAATAGAGCTGCAATGAATATTGTGGTATGTGACTCTTTTTGAATTATGGGTTTCTCAGGGTATATGCCCAGTAGTGGGATTGCTGGGTAGTATGGTAGTTCTATTTTTAGATTTTTGAGGAACCTCCATACTGTTCTCCATAGTGGCTGTATTAGTTTACATTCCCACCAACAGTGTAGGAGGATTCCCTTTTCTCCACACCCTCTCCAGCATTTATTGTTTGTAGATTTTTTAATGGTGGCCATTCTGACCGGTGTGAGGTGATACCTCATTGTAGTTTTGATTTGCATTTCTCTAATGATTAGTGATGTTGAGCATCCTTTCATTTGTTTGTTGTCAATCTGTATACCTTCTTTGGAGAAATGTCTGTTTAGGTCTTCTGCCCATTTTTGGATTGGGTTGCTTGTTTTTTTGGTATTGACTGCATGAGCTGCTTGTATAGTTTGGAGATTAATCCTTTGTCAGTTGCTTCATTTGCAAATATTTTCTCCCATTCTGAGGGCTGTCTTTTCGTCTTGTTTATGGATTCCTTTGCTGTGCAAAAGCTTTTAAGATTCATTAGGTCCCATTTGTTTATTTTTGATTTTATTTCCATTATTCTACGAGGTGGATCAAAGAGAATCTTGCTGTGACTTATGTCATAGAGTGTTCTGCCTATGTTTTCCTCTAAGAGTTTTATAGTGTCTGGCCTTACATTTAGGTCTTTAATCCATTTTGAGTTTATTTTTGTGGTTGGTGTTAGGGAGTGTTCTAATTTCATTCTTTTACATGTAGCTGTCCAGTGTTCCCAGCACCACTTATTGAAGAGGCTGTCTTTTCTCCATTGTATATTCTTGTCTCCTTTATCAAAGATAAGGTGACCATATGGGTGTGGGTTTATCTCTGGGCTTTCTATCCTGTTCCATTGATCTATTTTTCTGTTTTTGTGCCAGTACCACACTGTCTTGATTACTGTAGCTTTTGTAGTAGATTCTGAAGTCAGGGAGCCTGATTCCTCCAGCTCCATTTTTCTTTCTCAGGATTGCTTTGGCTATTCAGGGTCTTTTGTGTTCCCATACAAATTGTGAAATTTTTTGTTCTAGTTCTGTGAAAAATGCCAGTGGTACTTTGATAGGGATTGCATAGAGTCTGTAGATTGCTTTGGGTAGTAGAGTCATTTTCACAATGTTGATTCTTCCAATCCAAGAACATGGTATATCTCTCCATCTATTTGTACCATCTTTAATTTCTTTCATCAGTGTCTTATAGATTTCTGCATACAGGTCTTTTGTCTTCTTAGGTAGGTTTATTCCTACATATTTTATTCTTTTTGTTGCAATGGTAAATGGGAGTGTTTCCTTTATTTCTCTTTCAGATGTTTCATCATTAGTGTATAGGAGTGCAAGAGAGTTCTGTGCATTAATTTTGTATCCTGCTCCTTTACCAGATTCATTGACTAGCTCTAGTAGTTTTCTGGTAGCATCTTTAGGATTCTCTATGTATAGTATCGTGTCATCTGCAAACAGTGACAGTTTTACTTCTTCTTTTCCAATTTGGATTCCTTTTATTTCTTTTTTTCTCTGACTGCTGTGGCTAAAACTTCCAAAACTATGTTGAGTAAGAGTGGTGAGAGTGGGCAACCTTGCATTGTTCCTGATCTTAGTGGAAATAGTTTCATTTTTTCACCATTGAGAATGATGTTGGCTGTGGGTTTGTCATATATGGCATTCATTATATTGAGGTAAGTTCCCTCTATGCCTACTTTCTAGAGGGTTTTTATCATAAATGGATGTTGAATTTTGTTCATAGCTTTCTCTGCATCTATTGAGATGATCATATGGTTCTTCTCCTTCAATCTGTTAAAATGGTGTATCACATTGATTGATTTGCATATATTGAAGAATTCTTGCATTCCAAGGGATAAACCCCACTTGATCATGGTGTATGATCCTTTTAACGTGCTGTTGGATTCTGTTTTCTAGTATTTTGTTGAGGATTTTTGCATCTATGTTCATCCATGATATTGGCCTATAGTTTTCTTTTTTTGTGGCATCTTTTTTTTTTTTTTTTTTTTTTTTTTTTTTTCTTGCGTTATGCGGGCCTCTCACTGTTGTGGCCTCTCCTATTTGCAGAGCACAGGCTCCGGACGCCCAGGCTCAGCGGCCATGGCTCACGGGCCCAGCCGCTCCGCGGCATGTGGGATCTTCCCGAAACGGGGCACGAACCCGCGTCTCCTGCATCGGCAGGCGGACTCTCAAGCACTGCGCCACCAGGGAAGCCCTTTTGTGGCATCTTTGTCCGGTTTTGATACCAGCCTGATGGTGGCCTCGTAGAATGAGTTTGGGAGTGTTCCTCCCTCTGCTATGTTTTGGAAGAGTTTGAGAAGGGTGGGTGTTAGCTCTTCTCTAAATGTTTGATAGAATTCGCCTGTGAAGCCATCTGGTCCTGGACTTTTGTTTGTTGGAAGATTTTTAATCACAGTTTCAATTGCAGTGCTTGTAATTGGTCTGTTTACATTTTCTATTTCTTCCTGTTTCAGTCTTGGAAGGTTGTGCCTTTCTAAGAATTTGTCCATTTCTTCCAGGTTGTCCATAGTATTGGCATATAGTTGCTTGTGGTAATCTCTCATGACCCTTTGTATTTCTGCAGTGTCAGTTGTTACTTCTCCTTTTCATTTCTAATTCTATTGATTTGAGTCTTCTTTTTTTTCTTGATGAGTCTGGCTAATGGTTTATCAATTTTGTGTATCTTCTCAAAGAACAAACTTTTAGTTTTATTGCTCTTTGCTATCATTTCCTTCATTTCTTTTTTATTTATTTCTGATCTGATCTTTATGATGTCTTTCCTTCTGCTAACTTTGGGGGTTTTTTTTGTTCTTCTTTCTCTCATTGCTTTAGGTATAAGGTTAGGTTTTTTATTTGAGATGTTTCTTGTTTCTTGAGGTAGGATTGTAATGCTATAAACCTCTCTCTTAGAACTGCTTTTGCTGTATCCTATAGGTCTTGGGTCATCGTGTTCTCATTGTTATTTGTTTCTAGGTATTTTTTGATTTTCTCTTTGATTTCTTCATAATCTCTTGGTTATTTAGTAATGTATTGTTTACCTTCCATGTGTTTGATTTTTTTTACAACTTTTTTCCTGTAATTGATATCTAGTCTCATAGTGTTGTGGTCGGAAAAGATACTTGATATGATTTCAGTTTTCTTAAATTTTCCAAGGCTTGATTTGTGACCAAAGTTATGATCTCTCTTGGAGAATGTTCCATGAGCACTTGAGAAGAATGTGTATTCTGTTGTTTTTGGATGGAACGTCCTATAAATATCAATTAAGTCCATCTTTTTTAATGTATCATTTAAAGCTTGTGTTTCCTTACTTATTTTCATTTTGGATGATCTGTCCATTGGTGAAAGTGGGGTGTTACTGTGATTGTGTTACTGTAGATTTCCCCTTTTATGGCTATTAGCATTTGCCTTATGTATTGAGGTGCTCCTATGTTGGGTGCATAAATATTTACTATTTTTATATCTTCTTCTTGGATTAAGCCCTTGATCATTATGTAGTGTCCTTCCTTGTCTCTTGTAATAGTCTTTATTTTAAAGTCAATCTTCTCTGATATGAGAATTGCTACTCCAGCTTTCTTTTGGTTTTCATTTGCATGGAATATCTTTTTCCATCCCCTCACTTTCAGTCTGTATGTGTCCCTAGGTCTGAGGTTGTCTCTTGCCGACAGCATATGTACGGGTCTTGTTTTTGTATCCATTCAGCAAGTCTATGTCTTTTGGTTGGAGCATTTAATCCATTTACATTTAAGGTTGTTATCAATATGTATGTTTCTATTACCATTTCCTTATTTGTTTTGGGTTTGTTATTGTAAGTCTTTTCCTCCTCTTGTGTTTGTCCTTTAACTTTTTTGATCAGTTTATTTCCAGACATGCTTTTCTTTCTTATTTTGGGTTATTTATTTATTTAACTCTGTTTTTTTCGTTTTTGTCTTCTTTCTTTCTGGATAGTTCTAAAATCTTTTTGTAACAATACTAACAATACCAAACACAATTTTTATTAACATGCATTCAGGCAGAGTTTAATTTTAATTACTCATGATATTCTGCTCTGATTTTCCAGTAAAGATAATTTTTAAAGGAATAGAGATGTGATGCTTCTGTGCATTACTTTTTATTAATTTTTACAGAGAATTGTGAAGATTATTAATTTTCAGGTTTTTAAGGTTGGAAACACAGAGTTTTTACCAAGTTCATAAACATCTACAAAAATTATCTTTAGAACTCATAAACTGTACTTTCTCTTCCACTGTTGGTAAAGGTTAGAGTGAATAACTGTGGGATTAGGCTGTGGGTTCTCCTGATTGTTCCATTAATAATAAAAGGTAACATTGCTGGTGTACTTATCATGTTCCAGAATCACGTTTTACACTTTTTATCTCCTTTAATCTAGTTTATGTTCTAGATCATCTTTAATTAAAGCAGAAATACCAGTAAGAGAGGAAAAGATTCACAAAGTAAATAATGGAGGTGCCAAGATTTTTTAACTCATGTTCTCACCTTTATCAGTAAGAATACTTGCACCAGAATTTTGCAGGGAGTGGTCTTTGAAATTAGTTCAATTGTCTCATTTTGTAAATTAGGGTGGATCAGTGAGTTGAGGTGAGTTGTCTAAACACATTAGAAGCTGTGTGTGTTACCAAATGCTGTGCAAAAATCTACCACAAACCTTCATGAATTGAATCAACAATATTATATCTCATAATTGGGCAATCAGTGCTGGCTCATTGGGACAGTCTTTCTGCTCCACATTATGTCTTCTGAGCCTGGAATGTCTGACATACTGCTACATTCACATATGTGGTGCCTTAGCTAAGTGGCTAGAACCACTGGGGGGTGACCATTCATCACTTCTTTTCACTTAGTCTTTGCATGTGGTAATTTGGGCTTCCTCACCACATGGCATCTGGCTGCCAAGAGGGAAAATACTGTTAAAAAACAAAATTCAATTGAGTATATTTTCAAGATTGTGTTGGCTTTATTCAATGATTCAGGCAGCATCCCATCAAGCAGATAAAAAGGAGCTCCAGGAGCTGTACGCAAAGAAAGACTTTTATATGTAGAAGATAGTGGGAACAAGGAATTTATGCCAGCAAAAAGTGGATTAGCTGTGGCAAGGTCACCTTCCTTTAGGGGTGGCAGGGGTCTATCAGGCAGATTAACTCACTAATGCTGGCCACGTGATTCCTGTTTGACTGGTTTAAGATTCTTCTCTTAAAGAGGCTGAAACTGTAATTAAGTCTGAAATTGGTGACATGGGATTTAGCGTGACTCCATTTGGGGCCTGTTGTCTTGTTTTCAACAATCCCCTCCTTTTCATCAGACTCTCAACCTGAGAGATGTGATCAAAGTTTAAGGCATTGCATTGCTCCCAGTTATGACCTTGAGGTTCCTGCAGTTTTCTGCTGATCCTTTCTGTGGTATTCATGGGTCACAACTTTGGGCTCGCATTTAAGCCAGTCATTCTTATCATTTCTTTTTGGATGTTCCATTCTTAGTGAGATTATTTTCTTGGTGGCTACCAGCTTGGAACATGCATTTAAAGCTTTTGAGAGAATGCATCCCATAAGGGACACTACTATGATTATTATAAGCAGGATAATTCCCAATGTCTGGAGTGCACTTTGGAGCCATGGTCCCTAAGACCCAAACCAATCAGAATCAAATATATCAAAGAAAGTGCTCTGTTAAAGGAGTCACTTTCTTAAGCCAAGTGGCTTGTTCAGTGACCTTATGTAGCTAAGAATTAACTTCCCCAGAAGTGTCTATCCAAGAGCAGCATGTGGTGTTGGCCACAGTACTAACACTTCTTTGCTCAGCTAAAAGATAATCAAGCCTGTCCTAGTATCAAAAACAACTTTGGCCAGACAGTCTAGGGATTTTGTTGGGCAGCTATTGCTTTAGCAGCACATTCTGCAATATCTTGAAGAGCTAAGGAAAGGTTCCTGATCATAGTCTCATTTGTACTTACTCCTAACCAGAAAAGTAGGGATGTGCCATAGGAGGCAAATTTTGAATCATGAATGACTCCTGGTAACTCCAGTTTGAGTCTGTGGCTCAGAACTGGAAAGGTGACAGCCATGGGGGACAGTAAAATGTAAAGATCTGTAGACCATACAGGAGGTTTTATTCTGGTTACCCTTGCCTTATGTCCCTTTCTTTGTATAGAGCCTGGGTGTAAGTTTCCGCAGGTTTGGAGTTGTTAACCAGAGACAGGAAAATGGACCCCCAGGGTTAGGGAATCTGACACAATAGAGAGGGGATGTGTTTGTCCAGAGAAATTGAGGCATCCGAAATCAGGAAAAAGTTTGGATGAGCAGAATTTTATGATCACTGGCGTTGTGGTAAATCCAACAGTTGTTTGGCGGTTGTATTACCTAACAATGAGTAATATGAGATATATGAGCATTGGCATTATCTTTCCAAGACAGAACAAGGCAAAATGTGGACAAAAGAATCGTAAATGCCTTCATGATGTAAGAATTAGGAAAAGGATGGTCAGAGAAGGAAGGAAGAAAGGAAAGAAACATTCTTGATCCTCTTGATCTGACAAATTGACAGGAAGCAGTTTACCTTGATGTCGGCTACCTCTTTTCATAGTTAATTTGATCTTATGGTCTCCAGCTGGTGAGCAGTTCCTAGGGCCTAAGGGAGCCCTTTTTAATTGGGATATATGGACCCAAGATTCAGGTTCCTGCAGTTTGGCTGCCATCTGGTAGTGAAGAGGATCTGGTATAGTCCCTTCCAGAAAGATTCAAGGATAGTCCTTGTTCTTAGTGATCCCAAATCAGAAAGTTGGGAGAAGATTGGAAATGTTAGTTTAGAGATTCGTAGCCAGATATTTGAGGAAGCTAGAAGAATTCAGTATGCAGTCTAGTTTATAGGTGTATAACAAACCCTCAAAGACAATTAATAGGATTTAAATCTAATATCTATAAAGATGCGAACATAATTTTCTCTTCAGACACAGAGGTAATAGAAGAGAATGAAGAAAAGCTTTAAGACTTTTGATGCGAAGAGGAGGAAAGTTGAGAGATTTGATTGATTAGAAATATCACTGAACACTATTTTGGGGAAAATATTCAAATTTGGACTAAAAAAACAAATGTTGTTACCAAAAGCAAAGAAAAGTTAAATTAAAGATGGTACTTCTGTATTGCTCTTTAAGGAACATTGCCATCTTTCAGAGAGAAGCAGAAAGAATAACCACAGCACAAGACACTTGTCTTTTTCTTTTTAAAACTTCTAATCTTTAATTTTGATATAACCCTTAATATCAGAAAGGGATGAGTAGTTAAATTAGAGCTTAAAATTGTTGAGTACCAAATTCTCCAATTATTTTCTGCCTTTTGAGATTTTTGTAGGTAGAAGATTAACAGTCTTCTCAATATTTGAAACAATAAAATATATTTTGGAGATGATATTAACATCCTTACTTAGAGTGTTCTGAAGAGGAAGAGGTCAAGTTCAAGAAGAAAAAAACTTCCACAGCTACTCAAGTGTTACCCAGACCTCTGCAGTCTTTCCAGTTTTTATGCAATGCCTCAGCCTATCTTAAACAAAAAACTATGTATTGGGTTGAACAAGACTTTGCTTTTTCTTTTTTTCAAATAAATCTCTTTTTTTAAAAAGAGAGGTTAATATCTCATCAGGAAAGACCAAAAACTGAGCCTCATGAAATTAGCCATAGAAGCATTAATGAATTTCTGTGAGAACAGCCTGCAGTAAAGCTTCAGAGACATCATCCACTAATCTTAGCATTAGTCGACATTAATTTTGAAGTAGTTATTGCTAATATGAATATGTATAACATATAACTATAAACTATATTTTAACTATATAAACATATAACTTATAAAAACATATAACTATAAACTATATAAACTATATTAAACTATATTTATTTGCAATCTTTAAAATTCAACGGGATGTTTCCTCCCTTTGATATATACATTTAAATTCCCATTCATACTAATCATGCATGCTTTCCTAAGAAGCACCTGATCACCCATAACCCATTTTTAGTGGGAAGAGGGAGTCTCATGCCTTCTTTATTCCACATGCCTAACTCATTTCACCAACCAACATTTTTATTGGAAAGTTAAGAGTTGTCCTCCTCCCTCTCAACTGCCTTATGTAGTGCAAATTATTATTGAGACCAATGAGGATCCATCAAGAAAAAGAGCAACATTTTCTTTGGTGTGAAAGAATTCAAGAGAATATGACTAGTGGTTTAGGTAATGGAATCTGGAATCAGGCTACCTGGGTATCAATGCCAACCTCGCCACTTACTAGCTGTGTGCCAGAGCAAATTGATCATTGTTGGTCTAACTTTCCCCAAGGAGAGATAATAGTAGCACCTGTTGCATAGAGTTGTCATGAAGGTTAAATAAAATGACCTATACTAAGTCATTATCAGAGCACGCAATATTATATTTTTTATTTTATTATTTTATTATATCAAGCATGCCGAAGTACTACAGAGTTTAATCTTTATATGAAATAATACAACTTATTAAAAAATAAAAATAACTCCCAGTGTTGTTTATACAGTGCCACATAGCTCAAATGTCACTTTCTCAATAAGGCTTATCTCATTTAAAATTCATATCCATATTCCCCTATCTTGACCCAGTACTTCCAGCCCTTTTTTTTTTCCATGACATTAATTCCCTAACCTGAGTATTTATTCTATTTAAATTCTTTCTCTTTCCACTAGAATATCAGCTCCTCAAGGACAGAGATTTATGTCATTATTTTCCTGTAGTATATCCCCAGTGCCAAGAATAGTGCCTGGAATACAGTAAACACTATATAAATATTTGATAAATGAAAGGAGGAAGAAGAAAATAAAGAATGGAAGCAAATACAATTGTTCTTTTCAAAAAAAAAAAAAAAAGAAGGGAAGGGAAAGGAAAATGAGTGCATCACTTATAAGTTTTAAAAATATTTTAAGGGAATAATAACATTATGAAAATGATGAAAATGTTCTTGCTCCATGAGTAGTTCATTAACCTTTTCTAGCTTAAACTATAACAACAAATTTAGAGCTTTTAATAGTAAACATTTCCTCAAAAGAAGAAAAAAATAGCTTTAATTATATATTCGAAATAAGCATAACATTGAGGACATGAATAGGCCAGGGGTTCTTGTTCTGACACATTTTGTTTTTGTATTCTTTTATTTTATAGAAGCAATTTTCTGTAAATAGGGGCCACAGATATCCAGTAATCACCTTCCTCAGAAGTGGAACATACAAAGCAGAGAGAGTCAGCTCTCTCTAGTCCACTGACTAACTGGAAGAGCCTACCTAGAACCTATCACCTCTTATACCTAGTTCAGGGCAAGATAACCATCTTGCTTCATCAACTCCATCACAGATTTGCTCTTGGAGGGACAAAGGAAGATATTAAAATTATTTAACTAGCATTTGAATTGGATCCAGAGGTAGAACCACTCATGGGGGTGAACACAAAACAAGCTTATGTCAAAAACAATATCAACAATCCTAATAATTGGGTGAGCCAAAGTCAGACCATATTTTTGCCTCATTTCATCATTTGAAATTTAGGAAGAAATTAAAAAGTATCCTGAGAAAATGGTGCACAGAACCAAAAACAATGAGGAGAGATGAATTCTCTATAAAGGGTGATTAATTTTATCCAGTTTTAGGAAAGTATTAATATGTTATCATCATGGTGATAACATCTAGATGGCATCTTTATGCAAAGGATTTCTCATGCTACTTTCTTCACCTTCTCTTTTCTCCTGTCTCACCTCTCCTACTTTATGCTATGTATGCAAGCATTCTTTCCAACAATTACATAATCTCTTCATAATTACATATTTATGAAGGGATATAAGAGGAATTTTCATACCACACCACCTAAGAGTCCAGAGTCCAGATGTTGAGGTTGACCATACATGTCAGTTTGTAGGACAACCCTGGTTTTTGTCAATATTCCTTGTGTATCTATTAATAAAACCCCCTTTCATTCTCAAAAGCCTTTCATTTTGGATGAAGAATGTTAAGGTCACCCTAAAAACGTTGAAGTCCAGATGTCAAGAGAAAAGGAAAGAGTTTCAAAGAGGACACGTCATGGTGAGTCCATCTTCCAAGGCCACTACCTATTAATGTTTACAATGGAGGAGTCAGAGGACTAAGCGCAGCATTCATTCCAGGTGACTCCAGTTACCCACACCCAGATTTACATCATTGCTACATCTTGAAAATGGCATTCACTCATGGGTCCCAAGATTTTCCTAAAGTCTATTTATATTAAATACCTGTCCTTGTCCCAAAACTCTGATGTTCTAAAACTGTAAAATCTTTCTTTCCAAACTTTCTTACAGATTATTAAATAGAAAAGGGGGTATCTTACCAGGCATGGCTCCAAACACTTAACTCAAGGGATAGTATCTATTTGCTCCATACTTCTAAAAAGTTATTTATCTACATCAAAAGTGCAAAAATATATTCTTTACATCTATGTAGGTATTTAAAAGATTTTAGTCATTTAAATCTAGATGAAAAATAAAACCTGACTATAATAAGTAAAAGAAATCCATCAGTTGAGTTCAAAAGATTTTTTAAATGCAAATAGTCTATTTCTCATACAGATATTGTAGTATGGTAGTGGAGGGGGTGAGGTTATAGATTTCTGTCCGTTTTAATTAAACCTCTCCTCATTTGATGATCTCTTTCCTTTTGTTGGAAAATCATGGTCACCTCTATGTTTGGTGGCATATTAAAACATAATTTACAAACTAAAAATTGGTTCAAACAAGGTGAACAGGCAGGCATAATAAAATCAGTCTATTGATTGTCATTTAGTTACTGTTTCACTCTCAGGCGGTGAAGTGACAAATTATGGGCCATGAAATCCTCAGCCTGCAGGATCGTGTCATTTAAATGGGAGGATTAAACAAAGCTTGTATCTGCAGAAAATGACACTCCTCTCAAATTACAATTCTGGCTGCTCCAGTGACAGAAATGACCATCATCAATATGAGAAAATGTACAGGATCACAGGAAATGCTGTCCTCCATTTCTCTTCCTTCCCGATACAGCTTTCTGCTCTCCAAAATGAGATAGCTGAGTACTTGCTGGATCGTTTCCTAATGATTAAAGTTGCTGCCAGCGTTACACCATACGTTTTGTTGCTTGTACATTGGGGCTCTAGTGAAAAGACAGATACCCCACTACAGGAGAAGCATGTTTAGGCAATGCCCTTTTCCTAGAACCTGATTAAATCAGGATGCTTAAAAGAGTTTTGCTTTTATGATACAAGTAGTTTGAGCCCTATTGGCACTGAGTTTAAACACTGCAAGCAAAATATTAGTTTTGGGTCTGCAGTGTATTCATAGCCCTGAGTGTCTCCAACAAGCTTATCTGGAGGATTCTGTTTATGTGAAAGAAATTGCTGTGATCAATCACTGTGTAGTAAGGGATCAAACAAAATGCTGAATCGAGAAATATTTTCCATTGGCCCTGTTCAGCAAGAGACGGGAGCACTACAAGTTATATATTCTGCAAGAAAACTACAATTTATGTTCTAGATTTTTTTTTCCTTTTTTAATATGAAACCTCATGTTTCAGGATAATTTTTTTCCTCCAGTTCATATTATGCAGTCTCTCTAGAGCAGAAGGCAATTTCAGTTGCCTAACCTTGGCTGTTATGAGTATTTTAAAAGCATATATTTTTCCTGAAATAAAAGAAAACCACTGAAATTCTCAATGTGCATTGCAGAAATGAATTCAATTTGTTTCTTCTCTAAATCTGTGAGACAGTGGCCACAATCATCACCATTTCATAAATACATTGATACACTGAGAGAACATTTGGGTTATGGGAAGCTCTTCAAAGAAATAGCAATGATAAGGAAAAAAAAAATGAACCTGAGTCCTAATTTCCAAGTATGATGATAAATCATACGGTCATATGTCCTTTCAAAATGTATTTCTGTGTGCCCCTTTATGATTTCACAGGGTAAAGTGGGCATTTGAAATTGTACAGGGTGATAACTCTTGTAGAGTTCGCAACAGGCAAATTTTAGTATTCTAATTTTATATTTAGAATACTTCCTTTTCTTTTTTCTCCTTTTCTCTTTTCAATTCCCAGCCCCCACCTAGTCATATACTTATAAATAAATTTGGGACAATCTATTTTGCCCCATCACTTTCATCCTGATGCTCCAATTAGATCTTGCCAGTGGTTTCCAATCTGGTACCTTTGTATCCAAACTTATTTCTTCATTGAAAAATCTACTGCTGGATTACTCATTTGAGAGTGATGCTCTGAATAGGTCATTCTACTGCTCAAAAGTTTCATGAATCTTATCCTATAGAATAAATGTCAAATTTCTTATGTAAGCATTCAAGATCCTCCACCTTCTGGATGAAAATTTCCTTCCTCACTTTTTTTGAGTTGTTGTTCTTTAATCAAATTCTACACTTCAGACAAATAGTCTTTATCCTGCAGCTTTACTCATTTGTTTCAGGATCCCAAGGACCCTTTCTTCCTCTTGAACTTGCCCACAGCTTAATTTTTTAAGATATGAATGCTATCCTCCTTCCAGCCTCTCCTTCACCAACACATACTCTATGACATCATTCCCCATCCTTTAAGTATAGAGAAGAACTTTCTGGTCTTTCATACTCCCACAGCCTATTGCTATTACCACACTTAGCACCTTTACATGATATCTTAGGGGTGGATATGCATGCCTTTAGTGTCCGTGAACCTGCTAGGCTACCAATTCCTTGGGAAGAAAATCCACAGCTTGTCCATTTTGGCCTCTCACTGATAAATAGTGATTTACATGTGGCAGGTGCTTGATAGGATTTTGCTAAGTGAAATAAGAGGAGTGTTTCATTTTTCAATTCTGTGGAAATCATCAAAACTTGTTTGTCACAAGTTTCATTCCCTCATTGAGCTCTTTTCTTTCTTAATAATAAACTGGTTTATGATCATAGAGGTAAATGAATTAATGAGTTATTCTCATTCTAGGAGTCTTCATTTAGAAAGAGACTTCTTGGTGACACTGCCTTGGGGCTTTGACAGCTTTATAAGATGGACAGCAATACCTTTTACTCTTGCTCTGCTGACTTTTGATAGCATTGAGCTTAGAGGATTTGTCTTAACTGCTTTTCCCGTGAAATACCGGGACCCCTTTACCCTCAGGGGATTCATACCCCAAGCTCCGTTTACCCATATCTTTTCCTCTTAAAAAATTCTTTACAAAGGTCTTCGTCCTGCAGTTTAGTTGATCTTGGTTAAACTCAGCCTGGGCCTCCTGTTCTGAACAACTTGGAGAGATATTTTCTTTATATATAAAAAAGTAAAACTTTGAGGAACTGAATATTCCAAATGGATAGTAGTTAGACCATCTATAAAAACAGAACTCTGGCCCACAATCTGCTGCAACCAGCTCAATGTACTATTTACAGTAACCAGTCCAGGAAGCCAAACAAGAACTCTTATAAACTGTTGGCTCAAATGGACCACAAATTTTTATCAATTCCCTAATTTTTGTCCTCACCTCAACTTAGGACCAAAAGGAGATAGCCAATTATGTACCTTTAACCAATCACATAGATTGCCTGGATTCTAGTTACGTGTATACAGCTTCCCAATGTCAACAGCTTCCAATCAGCACATACCTTTCCACTATAGAGCTTCCCCACTCCTCTGCCTGCCTTTGATTCTGCCGAAATGCAAGTGATGGTGGCTGACTCCCTTGCTATACAAAGTTCTGAATAAATAGCCTTTGCTTATTCTCATTTGGATTTATTTGCACAAAATACTAGTAACATCAGTAGCTAGAATATTTTAGAGACTATTCCTCAAGGCTCACCTGGGAAAGTTAGCTTGGTCTTATTCCACTTAAGTTCTCTATTGCTGTGTTAAAAACTACACTGAAACTTAGTGGTCTGAAATAATAACCAGTGATCATTTCTCATGATTTTGTGAGTTAACTGAGTGGTTTTTCTGCTGGACTTACCTGTACTCACAAATGATGGAGCATTAGCAGGTGGGTTGCCTAAGGAATAGGCTCAACTGGGACTACTGGGACAGCTGAGTCTTTCTATGTGGTTCTTCCCTCCAAGGCGTGGTAGTGTCAGGGCAGCATCCTAGGAACTCAAAGACAGAATGTGCAAGGCCTCTGGAGGTCTAGGCTCTGGAACACACACATTGCCACTTCTTGTACATTGTGTTGTTCAAAGCTAGTCACACTTTTAGCCCAGACTCAAAAGGGTAGAAATTTCTCTTAATGAAGGCTTAGTAAAGTCACACTATAAAGGGGCATGTGTATAGGAATGGGAGACATATGTGGCCAGTAAACAATCTAGCACGTGCTTAAATGGTGGTGTTTAGACCGTTGTGTCTGCTTCTACCACTGACTAATCTACCAGATTCTCACCCACTCCTGGGCTGGAAGTGGTAACAGCGAGGTGATCATAGGTATAGTCAAGGGTGGTGTCTGCACCAAGCCAAGCATCATCTTTTTCATCTTATCAAATAATTCTCTAGTGGTTTATTTGTAATTCAGCCCAGCAAATACATATCAAGCACCCATAGTTCCAGGACTGTGAAAGATGCCAAAGACACAAAGATGAGGAGAATACTCAAGGAGTTGACAAAATAAGATTGGATAAGTACTCTAAGGCTAATAACATAAGGTAGGGTTACTTAAGAACCATGGGCAAAGTTAAATTACAATGGGAATTATAAGGTTCAATTTAGTGCCCTTGGAAGTGTATTATTCTGGGTATTTATTGCTTTTTTGTTTTCTCTTCCTACTGTTTTATAAGTGCCCCTTCACTTCATTTGTTCCTGGCAGGGCTGTCAATCAAAAAGCCATACCACCCCCAGGGTTATTCAGACTAGCCAATCGATTTCCCAAATCCCTGGACAAAGTGATTGGTCCAGGTGATCATCTGACACAGGTAGGACCAACTGGAGTCTGTGTTCCTTCCTCTCTCCCTCCCATCCTCCTTCCCTCTTTCCTTCCCTCCCTCCTTCCTTCCTTCCTCCTTTCTCTCTCCCTCTTTCTTTTTTTCTCTCCCGCTTCCTCCCTTCTTCCCTTCCTCCCTCCCTCCTTTCCTTCCTTCCTTCCTTCCTTCCTTCCTTCCTTCCTTCGTCTCCAGGTTCTTCAACTTTACCACCTCACTCTGCTATTGGAAGCCCATTGGTGAAGGTATTCTCTCTCCACTGATCAATGCTTATATGGAAACTTCCAACCTTTTCTTTTAGGATCTATTCTTCCGACATTGATCAACACATCTTCTGATAAATATGTTCTTTAGTCTTCCGTTATGTCTTGTATCTATCATATGAGGCTGCATACCTGTGCTAGTGTGTCTTAAGTTTTAGTTTTAAATCTCAGACGGGAACTTAGGAAGCTGAAGTTTTACAGAGTTGCCTCATGGTTGCCTATAGGATATGGCACCAACACAGTGTATTATAATTACATCTTTTATGCGTGTCTATCTTCCTACAAAAGTAAAATTTGCTTATTATTAGGATTTATTATTAGAACTCTAAAGAATTCATCTTTGCACCCTTATCTCTAACAGAGTGCCTCTCCCATGGTAGGTACTAAATAAATAATTGTTGAAGATATTAGTTGTGTGTGTGTGTTTGTCTGTTTTTGTAAGCAACAGAGACTGACTGTAGCTAGCATAAGAGGAAAGAGATGAATTAGAAAAATATGAGAGTTTGTAGACTCAGAGAGGAGACTGAAAAAGTAGGCTTAGAAAAGACAAGGACCAGTATAACTCTAGGGGTCTGGGTTATATGACTTGATGTGCTATGTTTTTTAGGTTAAGTATTTGGAATGAATAAACTACTATTTCTAAACTTTGTGTTAATCAGATCAAGAGGGATTAAATGGGGTTCATGCACCAACCATTTGGCCACTACAGGGCAGGCTACCTTGATTGACATCCCACCAGACTGTAGCCAGTGGAGGCAGGGTTAGTTTCCTCAAATCTGGAGACTAAAGGTGAAGGGATGCATGCTGACTACCAGAAGAAAAGAAGACCACTATTTTCCTGATTTAATGATATGACACTTTTGGAAATCTGAGCTTGGCTGGCATTCTTAGAAGATATTAGGCATTTGGGAGATTAGAGACATTGATTCAGAAATCATTTGCCCATGATTACTATGTAAGGTTTTGAGAATAGGTAAAATCACAGAAGAAGCAAGAACAACAACAAAAAAAAGAGAACAAAAGTAGAGAAACTGTGAAAACCACTCATTTTTGTGGAAAAAAAGAACGAAAGTAATGAGAAGATAACCTTCAGAAAACTGCCTAACGTCTGCAAACCCTTACTGGTTTATTTTTTATTTTGTTTTGTCTTTTGTACAATGCAGATTATAATAGCATCTACTCCTGTGGTGAGTTATGAGGATGAAATGAGATAATCTGTGTAAAGCCCTTACTACCTGTGTGGCCCATCAATAAATGTTTTCTGCCATAGTTATTAGGAAAGGGAGAAAACAGAATTCCATGTTTTAGGAACTAAGGAGGTTGGGAAGGTCAATAGGTTTCATGCTTCAGGGTAACTGAGAAGATGAAGACTGAGGATCTGACTGTTGGATAGTTATTGGAAATACGTAGAAAATAATTTTCAGTAAATGAAAAAAGAAGAAAAATTGAATGCGGTGAGGAAAGCCATGGTTAGGGCAGCCTTTCTTTCCGAAGGCTGAAGTCAAAGGAAAGGAGCTGGGAATTCATGAAATTCTCCCTGCCAGTTGCCCATCTGAGATCTGTCCTGTTATTTGTGTCAGATTCTGGATTTAGACATACCCCTTTCTTCTGTGCTGGAGCCTTGGAGAGGACAATTCTGAAACCAAACCTAGACTTTTACATAATCTATAAACATGTGTCTACCCTTGGGACTCAGAAAAGAGCTTTTAATGGAAAATTAATATCCAAGCCTAGTTTAAAAAAATGAAACTGAATAAATACAGTAAGCAAAACAAAAAGCCAGCTGGCAGAAAATGAGATTGCTCCCGTTACTTGCACTTCTGAAACACCTACTTCCAAGAACTAGGAGAGCTTCATTGGTACTTTCTGGTTTTGAGTTGACATAGAACAAATTCGTTGCTTGAATTTCCATCAGAACAGTTCAGCTAGGTTTCTTCACCATCCATAGTTTTTATCAAAGGAAAAAAATATTTTTATTGAACTTGAATAAAGACCAAAACTACTAATTGAAAAGAAACCTTTTCTATTCCTTTTATATTTTTGGTGAGTTTTTAAGCATAAACTTACTCTTTGAACACTGAATTATTTACACTGAGCTCTATGTATACATTACTAAAAAGTGATGTTCCCTTTTGTGTATATTAATCCTGTTGAAATTACAACCATCCTTCAATAGCCACTGAAAGACTCCTTTTTTCCTTAAATTCTGCTCATTTCTTACATTTGCAACTAATCTCTTCCACATAACATGTTTTTCTCACAATCTACATTATTTTGTATTTCTGTACCTTCCACTAGTTAAAAGCTCCTTGAGGTAAAGTACTTATTTCTGGGTTAGTCTTTTCAACAGAATCTAGCATAATCCCTTGCGGTTAGTAGGTACTCAATTAATGTGTATGAAATTGAATTTTATTGATGAATATATTTTTTTACATCAAGGAAATATTGCTGTGTTGAACTTGCTAATTTAATTTTTCTGCATACTCAAAAATCTACTTACCCATCACCTGATGGTAAGACTCTTGGGGAAATAGTCTCATACAAACTTAAGAGATTGAAATCAATGAAGATGAAAATGCATGTCTCTCCCAGTTTCTTCTTCTTCTTTTTTCTTCTCCAGGTCTTGTCCATCTAATTATAATGGTTGGGCAAGAAAGATCCCCAAAAGCTAACAGTACTGGGAAAATTAACTTGAGTAGTAACCAACACAGTATCAAAAATGGCTATTGAAATTACATTACTTACAAGCTCAAACCTGGTTTCAAGGCAAGCTCTTTGTTTCTGTGTTGAGGAAGACCTACCATATCTCAAAATATTATTAAAACTCTTTATATTATCATTTTTCCATGGATTTCTAGAGCAACAGACTTTGAGAACAGAAAAGAATCTTAATTCTCACCAGGTCTTCTCTCTCAGCTCAATTTAGTGATCATGAAACTGATATACAATAAGATTATGTAACTCTCTACACACATAACCACTTATCATGGATTTATGACACAAAAGCTCCAGTAGCAGAGAACTTAAAAAGACATTCACAATGTCTTCCTTTAATTAAGGGCAATGGTCAAATTTTCTCCTTTAACAGAAGTGGGATTACTTATGTTGCTGCATTTCTCCCTGGCCAGGTGTCTACTTCTTATTTGGAATAATTTCTGTAGCGCTCACCCACACTAGACCAAAGTGACCATCTTCTCTTTGAACGCTCTACAACCAGAAAAAGCCAACTTGTCCCATTCTTGGCCTAACTCCAGTGGTATACATCCCCCTACATCTTCTATCCATGTTAATGAGGAGGCTAATGAGTACCTTTTGCTAGGGGAGTTATGTCCCCAAGATACCTTGTAATTGTTATAAAGATTTTAGAGTGTCATTCTGTGTTGTTGGAATTTCAGGTCATTTATTGTTGAATCTCACAATGTTCACACCCTATGAATGGTTTTTTGCTGAAGATTTCTGTTGCCTCTGATCTTTGTTTTTCGTGATAGGTCAAAACAATAAGATTGAGACTCAGCATATTAATGGTTGGTAGGCACAATTACCTATAACACTGTATATTTCCTGGAATTCCTAACTTATATTATTTTATACCTCTCAACTCAGCTTGAAATAGTCATTAGATGGATAGTGGCAGTACGTAGTGTGATAATCTGTCACTGGGGCCATTTAAATTTTTCAAAGCCCAGAGGCAGGTTAAGATCAGAGGCAGCATCTACTTGCCTCATTAGACATTTGTTTAACCAGTTTCATCAGTTCTCTGTCTCCAAGTTAACATTGGAACCTCAGGCTTTAATAATGAACACAAAGTGGTTGAAGACTGGCCCAATCTATACTGATCACTAATGAAATCCTGGTGCTTTCAAAAACTCTTCAATAATTAAACCTGGCAAGAGACACACCAGGTTTAGTTTGCAGAGTGCTTAAGGCAATCGAGTAGGATAATTGATGATTAAAACAAAAAGGATCTGCAATTTGTTCCCTAGAATAGAAATTAGAAGGCTAAAGAGAATTCACAGGCTCATAAATGAATGATAGTACACACATGAAAATGGGTTGAAATGTTAAAAATTTTAAAAAGCAATTCAGTGTCAGCCAAGATATAATGTACTATATTTCAGCAAAATAAATTTTCGTTTTAATGTTTGCAAAAGAATCAGGATTCTCTGCGCATCTCTCTTTGGGAAGGGTACTAGAGCAGAGAAATACAAGTTATCCAAAAAAGCTCTGTAATATCACGAGAAAGATATTGAAAACTCAGTGAGTATGAAGAGCAACCAGGGAATGTAGTTTCCAGTCATTTTTCATTCCCATGTGCTTTAGATTGTCTTAGTTTAATAGAGTATTATATTTCTGTGACATTACTGGAGCTGGCTTCCTGAGGTAGTCATGTAAGTCTGCTTTTTGAGAAACTCTGCATGGGGCAGGAGGTAGCTATGGGAGCAAAAGGATGAGAAAATGGCACCATATGGCATTGCCACAGTGGAAGAAGCCATTAACTACTGCCAACATTAAAAGAAAACAAATTGCTTTTCACATACACGGAACATAAGTAGAGCAGCCTTGATAGAAGACTGCAAACATATAGTGCTGAATCTATAATAGAGTACCAATGGAAGAAAACAGAACTTGTTTTACTTGGTAAAATGATACTACTAAGCCACCAACAGTCAGCCATATACTTGACATGTCCTTATCAGAAGTGGTGATAGGTCTGGACTCAGCCATGCAAACAATGTATCCTTTCTCCATTATGCTAAACAACTGTTTGCAAGCAAATAACCACCACTGAGTGAAATGCTAACTAGACTATTCAAAGATTAAACTCACAACTGTGTTCTCTTTAAAGTCAGCTGCCCAATAGACTAAGCTAATTTATAACTCCAGTATACATGTATAACTTACTTTAAGCAAATTTTCATGAGAAATAGTTCAAATTTTTCTCCTCTTTTACCACTCCTATTTTCTTTAGTTTATTGATTTCATACATATTTACTTGCTTTATTCTATTTCTGACCCTCACTAGGTTATAAACTCTGGAGGTAGCATCTACATCACTTTTGTTCATCACTCTCTAGTGCCTGGAACAGTGTCTGCTGTACGGTGAGTTAATAGATAATTGTTGAATCAATCAATCTGTAACCAAAATAAAAATAAATGGTGATAGATTAA
>NW_006775616.1:481634-508808 GCF_000442215.2 Lipotes vexillifer | reverse complement strand
TCTTTCCCAGAGGATAGTGAAATATAAATAGTTTGGTATTTTAGCAATAGATCTGAAGCTGAAAAGAAAGAAAACGTAATCTGTAAACTCTACCAAAGAAGAAGAATCCTCTCACTGTAAGTCAGGAGAGCCTTGGTTAAGTTTCAAACTAGAAATCACCTTTATACTTTATCTGCAGCATTGGGCTGCATATCATGATGATCGGTAGCCTCCAAAGGCTTTTGAAATATATACCAAGCTCCAAACTTCTCAGCACAACAAACTCCAAATTTATGTCCACTTCAGCCTTTGCCATTCCAGTGATAATTTACTACTTGGGTTGGAGATAATAAGTAAATACTATATATTTCTGCTCACTTACATGGACAAGAGCTTTCAATGACTAGCATATCATTTATTTTATTATATTGTATCTCTAGCCAAACATTCTTATCCTCTCACACCACATTTGCATTCAGTGATTTAATATAAATCAATGTTTTTTCCTTGCCTCTTTCTTTTGGATCAGAGTGCTTACTGATCATTTTATTTTTCTGGAGGGATGTTGAAGGTTGAAGAGTGTACAAGTACAAGTATGGGATGTATGTTTGAAAGAGGGGACATGAAGTAGAGAGGATATCTACAGGTATATAATGGAAAGCTTTTGACTTGGCCTTTTGGATTACAGAAAGAATGTCATTGATACACACTTCTTCCCTAACAGTTCATTCTGTTAAATGAATAATATTCTCTAAAAATGTCCCACTTACAAATCATTTGATGTATGCCTCTTTACAGATGAAATTGCTCCAATACAGAAAGTGAGGTAGAAAAACTTGTATAATAGCCACAAACAGTTGTCATCCAACCTAACTTGAAAATCTCCAGTAATGAAGAGTGAAGGAACAAATGGAGGAGGGATATAGAGAATGGTCCGTATTTACTTGATGGCTTTCTTTGTTGTTGTTGATTCATCACCAACACATTCCATCCACTAGCAAGTTCTACACATGCTAACACCAAACCATATCCTGGTCTATTTACTTCATCTCCATTGCTCATGGCCCCCCCCATGCTCATCAGGCCACTGTCATACCTCACCTAGCACACTATAATTGTCTCCTTGCTTCCATATTTGCAGTCCAGCAATTGGCTCTTCACATGGCAGTCAAACCGACATTTTCAGATCATAAACCATCTCATATCCCTTCCCTTCATAAAGCGTTCCAGTGTCCTCCCATCTCACCCAGAATCAAATCCAAATTCCTGAGGACCAATATGTTGCCTGACCTCTGTTTACCTTCCCCACCAGCATCCCTGTCACCTTTTCTGTTTCCCAAACGTACTGTTGACTGCCTCAAGGCTTTGATATTTAGTTTCTTCAGCCTACAAAACTCTCCCCCTATCTTCTATTTGCTGAACCCCAGTCCACCACATAAGTGTTCATTTACTACCCTATAGAGAATTAACCTGTACAGTCACTCTCTGTCCTATTGCTCCGTTTATCTTCAGGGAAACTTATGACATGAATTTATTTATTCCCAGATTCATTCATTTTCTTGTGTATTTGTTGACTGTCTATTTTTGCCTCTAAAATCTAAACTTTATAACAGTAAGGCCAGGTCCAGTTTCGCTCACCACTTCAACTCCAGGTGTCCAGAAAAGTTTCTGACTCACAGAAGCTATCCATTAATGCTTGCTGATTGAGTAAATGAATAAGAATTCTAGTTCAATATAGCAAGTTTCTGAAAATCACCTAACTTTCTTATCATGGAATGCGCCATTTGGAAAGTAGTAAATCCCATCATATTTGGCCCTTTTAACCTCTGAAAGCACAAATTAACTAGGATAACAATAGCACTTATCACATTGTGTTAAAACTCATAATTTGCATGCCCTTCTCCCTAAACTTTGGACAGTATGATGCCATAGACTGTGTATTATTCAATTCTAGATCTCCTGTGCCTATCATAGTAGAATATTTGTCTATAATGACATATGTTACCAAAAGACCTCATGTTCTGCATAGTAGCAGGGGATGACAAAGCCAATTTTAAGTAAATATTTTCTTTAACCAAAGCACAAAGAGAAAAAAAATAACAATTGCCTGTGGAGTTAACTAGGCAGACAGCTTAGTGTAGCTGAATGGTGCCATAGAATATTTTAATAATGTCCAAAAAGCTTTAAGTAAGGAGTTGTGATAAGTACTAAAACAAAGCAGATGGAAATGGAGATCTCAGTCAGTGAGGCTGATAATGTGGACTTGGAAGGAAGCACAACTTGTACTGGTTGAATAAGGCTGATGGTGAGCCTGTCTAGGGAGGAAGCCCTGTCTGCTTGCATTCAGCTGGAATGATCTAGAAGGGTTCTCACTGCCAGGGCAGTAGCTGAGATGATGGCTTTTTTCTTTTCTGCTATAGGGTATGATCTATTTACTTTTGTCTGGCTCATTTTGCTTGAGAAAAATCACATGTGAACCAGTAAAATTTTGTATAACACTGACATCATTCCTCTACTTATCAATCAAATATGAACCCTATATAATGGGTAGAATAGACATAGTGGTGGTTGAAAGAATGATGTAACACAACAAGCATATTTTGGCTTGAAGGGCACCTTCAGAAGTTTTCTTTGGCAGTCAGTGCAACTTGGAAAATAAAAGAGAACATTTAATCACTTCACCTCAAAATAATGGAGTGTCCTAAGGGACTTACAATCTGAGATATTTTATTTGGAGATCAATGACGCAATGTCTATCTTTTAGGGGGTTTTCTCCTATCATTTTGACATCCTCATAAAGAAGGATAGATTTCATACACACTTCCATTTGATTTTACATTTCTAATGACTAATCTTAGTGTTAATTTTTAAGGAGTTTTGGTGCTCCTTTAGAAAATGGCATACTTCTGTATAGTTAATATCAGAACACTATGGTTAGTGATGGTTTTAGAATGCTAACTTAAATATTATGAACTAATCCTTTTGCAGATATTCTCACCTGCTTTTGAGTAGCTCTTAATAAAATATGACTGATTAAATCAGGATGGATGATGGACTTTGTTGTCGACATTTCAAATTATGAATTGGCTTCACATTCAACATGTTGATTAAACAGAATTCTCCATTATTAAACATCCCTATGTAAAGACTATGCAATATTAAATCCACACATAAATTTTATGATCTAATAAGTGAATTATCTGTAAGCTAATTAAATGTATGAAAACCTAGGTAGGAAAATTAAGATCAAAGAATAGGTATACATTTGTAAATAGCCACTACTCATTCTTCCAGGTTGAGTGATTAATGCTAACAAGTGAAAGGAATAGTACTTGAACAAAAGTTTTCAGTCACTGCTGTGTTTTAAATGAGAGATTACAGGGACTTCCCTGGCAGTCCAGTGGTTAAGACTCCGTGCTTCTACTGCAGAGGGTGCAGACTCCGATCCCTGGTCAGGGAACTAAGATCCCACATGCCACTTGCCAAAACAAAAAGGCAGAGAGAGATATTACAAATTAATAGAAACCTAAATGAACATTATGGAGTTCTCTTTTCATCATCTTGAGTAAAATTACATACAGTCAGGCGATTTTAGATATAAATGGTGAAGAAAGCAATGATTCAACACTGAATCATAGACTCTCTGAGTTATAAGAAATATTATAACTTACTTATTGGAAGCTTCTATCTGATAGATTACTACCATTTATAAAACTGTCCATATATTTGTGTTTCTTCCCCTTCCTTCTGTGTTTCTTCCCCTTTGTGTTTCTTCCTTGTGTCCCGCCTACAGCTAAACATAGTGCAGTCTACTCTCATTAAGCTAGAAAGTTTCAGTTCTTGAAATCACTCTGTATATAAAAGTGTATAAAATGGAGGTATAAAATATATTTCTCACATTGGCAAAAATAGCAACATAACAAATTGTCAACAGTCACATTAGAACAGGGAGTTAGAAGCATAACTTAGAAGAGGGAACTCTATAAGCACATGATGAATGAGCAAATGCAATGGTGCCCAAACCCTCAAAATTGAGTTCCAGTGGTACGTAAGTGAAGCTTTACTTATACAAAGCCGTGGGAAATGAAAACAAGGATCACTGAAGGTGATTGCACTCTAGGTATGATCTCTCAAATCTGGGCTGGAGAGGAGCTAGTTCGAGCTTTTGCATCTGTATTTCTCAGAGGAAGGGAAGCTTCAATATGCACACACACATGCTCTTTACAGTTTTGTTACAACATTGCCTCATGACGCGTTTGCAGCCAACTACAACCTTTTCTTGCACAGACTGCTATTGCTATTTGAGTCTATCTTCTCCTTATGGGCTTTTTTTTCTTTTCTTTTGCTTTGATTTTTTTTCCTTCTTAATTCAAATATGTTGATCCTTACTATACTTCATTTTATTAGGATCAAATTATTATTTCAACATATTGGTGTGGAATTGGATCTCAACACTACTAGTCAAAGTGTTTTTTTATTATTTTGCTTGGAGCCACTCAGGATGTCAATGGTCTCAGCCAAAGCACTGGTAAAATTAGGATGAGATAGGAAAGAAACCAGAGATTTTTAGCTAGGGATTCTATGCTAAAATGATCAATTTCTATTTATTACATCAAATCTGAGTATATACTGTTGATATTCCTACGAGGCAAGTGATCTGGGGAAAAGCAAATTAGGTTAGAGTCAAATGTAATCTGTTAATCATCCACTAGTAATAATGGCATTATGAACTTCATTCAATTTTATGTGCTACTTTGCCCACATTTTCTAGACATATTTGTTGCCTCATCCTTGGAGGATTAAAAATAATAAACACACATTGTAAATTAACTATAGTTCAATAAAAAAAATAATACCCTACCTCACATTGTTCACAAAAGACATCATATGTGATTTCTTATATGATGCTCCTGATTCTCATGCCCTTATTCAGGGTACCACAGGGCACCAGTGGCAGCTGACCATTACTGGGTATCACATGAGTCATGCATTTCTAAACAGACTTCTCAATAAAATTATTTCCTTTATTATTTTCACCAGGCATGTTGAAAATAGATGCTTCTGTAAGCTTTTCAATGAAGCAAAGAGAGAACTCCTGAAGGGTAAGACGGTTTTGACAGTGTGATTCATTTTTTCAAGCCATAGGCACTGAAAGAATAAAAAAACAAATAAACAAAACCTGTCAGGTTAGCTGTCAAATATAATTAGACTATAATGGCTGCTATGAGAACTCAGTTTATTTCCAGCACTGGAGCTGTGATTGTGCCAGTGGTGGGTTTAACAGACTGGGCATGGAAGTCTGATTGATGGGGCAGTCCTTTCTTTTTACACCCAAATAATATGCTAACAGTTCTCCTGACAACGATGGCCCAGAAATTAAGGTTTGGTGTAGAGCAGTGTAAAAGGTATGACCTTTATGATCAGGAGCTTAAAGTTCTCACCTTTTCTCTGCCACCACCTAGCTTGGTAACTTTAGGCTGGACATTTGAACACGATGTGTCTCCATTTTCACATCTATAGAATGAGGGGCTTGAACTGAATTATCTCCTTTCAGGACAGCTTTAAATTCTTTTATACCATTCATTATCTGGGAGCCTTAAAATCAGTCAGGCATTAAATAGAGAATATTCAATTCACTGCAGTTTTATTTTACCTTTCATTGGACATTTTGTCTGTGATGGAAATCAATATTATTTTTGCTCTTGATATAGGAATATTAGAAGCTAGAGAGGGAAGTAAGGAAGAGGTGGCAAAGTTGGTGAGAAAATGAAAAAGGATTCAAAGATGCCTTTTTCCTTCATGAACCTAGAAATACCATGGGGCCCATGTAATTAACAGATCTCTAATTATTATACACAATTGGGAGGGAGAGGAAAAAATTCTTGCTGTTGTATGTTACTGAATTAAAATATTTAAAGTCTATAAACCCAACAGCCATCCTTTTCTCCTTCCTTGCTGATATTATGCCTTGCTGGTGGACCTGATCCAAAGAGGTCTGTGAGAGCCAATTGCTCAGTTTCCAGGAGTTTTGCAAACCATTTTTTAAACATAGACTTTGTTAAAAGCCAAGTTACATAAACTCACAATTAATTACATTAAAAACAAGGGAATAAAAGCTCAAAACTCATCATTTCCAAGTATCTTACTACCTTATACTATTATCTTTGCTCCTGTGTTTTTCTACATTTATTGCATCCACATAGTGGAAATTATATATAGTGGTATGCTACTTACTACTGCACATCGCTTCTTGGTCCCATATGGAGGATGTCATGTTGGTAGCATGAACTTAGCTAAGCTAGGAGTATTTACACCAAGGAAATAGGCAAATGCTATAAATCAAGAATTGATTAATAAGTTTTTTGATTGTCTAGACCTAAGAGAGTGATGGAAAAATGTTAATAATGTAAATTAAATTTTAAAATGTCATGTCAATAGCAATTATACTGTGAAAACTGCAAAACATTGTGGAAATCCTGCTGGTCTTCAAAGATTCAGCAAAGATGTCCTCACATCATTGATAAACAGGCGAACTTTTTTTTTTTAATACATCTTTGTTAGAGTATAATTGCTTCACAATGCTGTGTTAGTTTCTGTTGTACAACAAAGTGAATCAGCCATATGCATACATATATCCCCATATCCCCTCCCTCCTGAGCCTCCCTCCCACCCTCCCTATCCCACCCCTCTAGGTCATCGCAAAGCACCGAGCTGATCTCCCTGTGCTATGCAGCAGCTTCCCACTAGCTAACTATTTTACATTTCGTAGTGTATATATGTTGATGCTACTCTTACTTCGCCCCAGCTTCCTCCCACCCACCGTCCTCAAGTCCATTCTCTATGTCTGTGTCTTTATCCCTGCCCTGCCACTAGGTTCTGATGTACACCATCTGTATGGTTTCACTTTCGCATCACTCTTTAACTCAAATGAAATTAGCAATTAACATTCAAGGTGAACTACTCTTAGGAGCTGCAACCACAGTTTGGCTACAGATATAATGGTTCGAAAAAGTCAGTGGACACATTTTGTGTGTATCAATTAGGTATATGGAATTTACAGTAAAGAATACTGTATAGATTATTATCAATTATTTGTAAATAGTGTACTATACATCCTTTATATCAATGAAATTTATGATACACTTATATATGTATAAACATGTGCCCTCCCTTCAGAAAGCCATTTGTTAAACATTTACCAGCATTACCAGCCTTCAAAATTGAATGTAAAATCAACAGAAACTTGTATTCCCAGTTCCCATTGTAACTAAGAATGGCCATTTATCCCAGTTCTGCCCAATTACAGTAAAGTGAACTTGTTTGAAGGCCTCTGAGAAGTATTTTATTAACTGGTAGAAAGGAAGAGTTGTATGAGAAGAAAGTCCCTGCCTCTTCTGTCCTGCCTTAAATATTTTTTTAGAAGTTATATGCTGTGAGCTTCAGCAGCCATATTGTGACTATGAGGGGAAGATTAAGAGAGTCATATAGAAGTTATCTGGAGCTCTGATATGAAAAAGTCACTAAAACCATCCTTGGAATTACCTCTCTCTCTATTTCTTTTTGAGATTTATTAATTCCTATTAACTCATTTCTTGAGTGCATCTCAAGAAAGCTCCTCCTAAACATACATGATTCTGTACCTAGGTTGTCACATTGATGTCTTGTGTGTGTGTATGTGTGTGTGCATGTGGGCTTCAAGCCACACCATTCTTTTTACTCGATTATACTGTTTTCTTGGGCCGTTGCAAAGGTCAGCCACTCTGGCTATAACACTTCCAAACCCTCCTCATTTCACCATCAGTGTTAAACTGTACAAATCTTTCATCTCAAGATCACTTCCTTAGAGAAGCATTCCCAACCCCATGTCTGCCCTATCCTTTTTTGTTTGTTCGGAAACAGTGTCTTTTCTTCTGTAACATTTATCTCAGTTTTATATTTTACATTCATTTGTATAATTATTAATTAATAATATCTGACTTTATTATTTTTATTAATAATCTTTTATTCCTTTTATTAATAATATGACTAAACTGCATTCTTACTTAACTAATATCTTAACTTATTTATGACTATCTCATCCCTGAAATAAATTTTAAACTTAGAAACTTCCAGGACACCGCATAATTTCTTATTATTCATGGGCTCCTCCTTCTCAACCCCCTTTGATGAATCCATATCAGCTCCTTAATCTCTTAACATCAGTGTGTCCCACTGCACAGTCATTATATCTCTCCATTTCTTGATACATCACTCAGTCCCTTTGGGATCTCATGCAATCTAATTTGTTTAAATAATATCTATGATGACAACAGCCCAGACTTGTACTTCCAACTATAGCCTAATGGATATCTTCACTGGGAACTGAAAAGCAACATGTTCAAACAAAACTCCTGATCTGTTTCCACTCCCCTCTCTCCTCCAAAGCCTTCTCCATCCGTACTCTCTCCCATCTCAATTAAACGTACATTTATTTGTCCAGCTATTCAGGCCAAATCATTTTGAGTTAACCCTGGTTTATCTCTTGCTCTCTTATTCCAGGTCCTATTGATAAGCCAATCCCATCAGCTGTATCTTCAAACTATGTAGAATGCACCCACATCTCCACAACTCCATCATTGCTGTCCTGGTCCAGCCCTTTTTCACATCTCACTTGGATTATTTCAGTTGTCTTCTAACTGGTTTCCCTTCTTCCTCTTTACTCCATTTTAGGTTCTTCTCTATATAACAGAATTTGGCTTTTACTCTGCTTGAGAAAGGGAGGCTTTGGGGTATTAAGACAAAGCCTTTACAATGGCTTCTAAGAACCCACAAACTCTGGTTCCCTATCACTCTGTGGTCTCATCTGCTACCGGTATCTCTCTTGCTCAATTTACCATTGAACCACCAGGCATCCTCCAAACTGAGGCCTGTGCACTGGCTACTTCTTCTGCCAGAGATCTGTCAGAGAGCTACGTGGCTCACTCCCTCACCGCCTTCAAGTTGTTCCTCAAGTATAACCATCTCAGGAAAGCATTTACTGGTCACATTTCAAAAAATTGAATACCTCCAGGTCCTGACACTCCCTTCTCTGCTTTATTTCCTTTCTAGCACATTCTGTCTTTTTATATAATGTACAGATTACTTATTTATTTTTTCTTATGATTCTCCATAACAAGAATGTAAGTTCCATAAAAATAGGCATCTTTGCATGTTTTTTACAATGTTATACTCCTAGAGCTTAAAACAACTTTGTACACAGTAGCTGTTCAATAAATACTAGTTCAGTTAAAAAAAAAAAAGCCAGAACTATGTTGTAGTTGTTGTTGTTGTTATTGACACAGAGACACAAAGTGAGCAAATGTTGTTGGAAAAATGATGCCAATAGACTTGCTGTATGCAGGGTCGCCACAAAGCTTCAATTTGTAGAACATGCAGCATCCGTGAAGTGCAATAAGATGGGGTATAACTTTGCTGTGTGTTGGCCTGTACTGATGAGCCTTTTCATTTTGTAATTTTCACATATCTAGTTGTGGCCTTTTCTTTTTGCTTAGAGAAGTTCCTTTAACATTTCTTTTAAAGCTGGTTTGGTAGTGCTGAATTCTTTTAGCTTTTGCTTGTCTGTAAAACTTTGATCTCTCCACCAAATATGAACAAAGCCTTGTTGGGTAGAGTATTCTTGGTTGTAGGTTTTTCCCTTTCATCACTTTATATATATTGTGCCACTTCCTTCTGGCCTGCAGAGTTTCTCCTGAAAAGCCAGAGGTGACCTTATGGGAGTTTCTTTGTATGTTATTTGTTGCTTTTCCCTTGCTGCTTTTAATATTCTCTCTTTATCTATAATTTTTTCCATTTTAATTACAATGTGTCTTGGTGTGTTCCTCTTTGGCTGTATCCTATATGGGACTCTCTGGGATGGCTGGACTTGGATGACTGTTTCCTTTCTCAGGTTAGGGAAGTTTTTAGCTATTAAATCTTCAAATATGTTCTCAGCCCCTTTCTCTCTCTCTTCTTCTGGGACCCTTATAATGCAAATATTAGTGTGCTTAACGTTGTCCCAGAGGTCTCTTAAACTGTCCTGTTTTCTTTTATCTTTTTTTTTCTGTTCACCATCAGTGATTTCCACTACTCTGTCTTCCATTCCTCTGTACCATTTAGTCTACTGTTGATTCCCTCTAGTATTTTTCATTTCATTTAGTATATTCTTCATCTCCGGTTGTTCTTTATACTTTCTATCTCTTTGTTAAAACCTTCTAACTTCTTGTTCTATGCATCTCATTTTGCCTAAGTCGCTGTTTTTATTTTTATGTATGTGGTAGGTTGGTTACATTTCCCAAAGCTGGAGAAGTGACCTTCTGTAGGAGATGTTCTATGCGTCCCAGCAGTGCACTCCCCTCTCGTCACGTCACCCGAGCTCTATGCTCTAGGGGTTCCCCCATGAGGGCTTTGCGAGTCCTCTTTCAGTGGAAGGGTGACTATGTGGGTGTCTGGTAGGCTTTGTCCCTTTGGTTGCCAGGCCCTGCCTTGTGCACAGGCTGCCACCTGCTGGTTGGTGGGACTGGGTCACGAAACCACTGACTTGGGGAACCACAGGCCCCGACCAACCCATCCAGGCTAGTTCTGGCTCATTGGTGGGTAGACTCAGGGTCCAGAAAAGTCAGGAGCTGTTGCCTGCCCACCTGTGGGTGGAGCCAGGTCTTAGGGTTAGTACCAGACTACTAGTAGGCAAAGCTGGGTCCTGGAGTCTGGTTGTAGGGCCCCAGGATCCTAGAGCTGGTGTCAAGTTTCTGGGTGGGTGGGGAAGGGGGGGTGCGCAGGGTCCAGTGTGTCCCGAAGCTTGTGTTGGCCTGCTAATGGGCAGAGCCCCAGTCCAGCTGGTCTCAGGACAGTATCTGGCCTGCTGTGAGCCCGAGTCAGGACTGTGGTTTTCCTGAACGTGATGTCTGCCCCCTGGTGGTTGAGGCTGATCCAGAGGCTAGAGTAGGCTCCCTGGAGGGCAGTGACAGGGCCTAGGGGATTCTGGGACTGTTGCCTGCCCACTGGTGGGTAGAGCTGGGTCCTGGGTCCTCTGGTGTGCAGGGCTGTGTCTAGAGGAGGCTGTGTGCACAGGAGGACTTAAGGCAGCCTGTCTGCTGATGGGTGGGGCTGTGTCCCCATCCAGTTAGCTGCTTGGCACGAGGCGTCCCAGCACTGGCACCTGCAGGCTGTTGGGTGGGGCCAGGTCTTGGTGCTAAGGAGGTAGAGGGAGGAATCCATAGCACCTGCACCAAGTAGAAGGAAATTCCAAGAACGTCTGCTGCCAGGGTCCACATCTGCAAGAGGAGCCCTGGCACCGACCCCTGTTCCTTCAGGAAACTCTAAGACCAGCAGGTAGGTCTAGCCAAGCCTCCTATCAAATTACTGCTTTTGCCCTGGGCTCCGGAGGGTGTGAAATTTTGTGTGTGCCCTTTAAGAGTGAAGTCTATTTCTCCCGTCCTTTGGGATTCACAAAATTAAGTCCAGCTGTCCTTCAGAGCTGAATGCTCTGGGGGCTTGTCTTCTGGTTCAGGACCCCCAGGCGGGGGAGTCTGGCGTGTGGCTCAGATCTCTCACTCCTGTAGGAGAATGTCTATGATGTAATTACTCTCAGTTTGTGGGTTGCCCACTCGGGGATATGGGACTTAACTATATCACGAGTCCACCCATCCTACATGTCTCATTGTGGTATCTTATTTTATCTCTAGTTGTAGAAGATCTCTTCTGTTAGGTTCCGGTCTTTTCCATCAGTGGTTATTCTGCAAACAGTTGTGGTTTGGGTGTGCCTGTGAAAGGAGGTGAGCACACTGTCTTTCTACTTCGCCATGTTTTTTACATCCAAAACTATGTTTTACTCCACAATTATCTATCCCCAGTGCTGAACTTAGCATACGACCCATAATAGACTCTTTTTTCTTTAACATCTTTATTGGATATAATTGCTTTACAATGTTGTGTTAGTTTCTGCTGTATAACAAAGTGAATCAGCTATACGTATACCCATATCCCCTCCCTCTCTTGTCTACCTCCCCCACTCCCCTCACACCCCTCTACGTGATCACAAAACACTGAGCTGATCTCCCCTTGTGATGCAGCTGCTTCCCACTAGCCATCTATTTTACATTTGGTAGTGTATATTTGTTAATGCTACTCTCTCACTTCGTCCCAGCTTACCCTTCCCCCTCCCCACGTCCTCAGGTCCATTCTCTAGTTCTGCATCTTTATTCCTGTCCTGCTCCTAAATTCATAAGAACATTTTTTTCTATTTTTTTTTTAGATTCCATATATATGTGTTAGCATATGGTATTTGTTCTTCTCTTTCTGACTTACTTCACTCTGTATGACAGACTCTAGGTCCATCTACTTCACTACAAATAACTCAATTTTGTTTGTTTTTATGGCTGAATAATATTCCACTGTATATATGTGCCATATCTTCTTTATCCATTCATCTGTCGATGGACACTTAGGATGTTCCCATGTCCTGACTATTATAAATAGAGCTGCAATGAACATTGTGATACATGACTCTTTTTGCATTATGGTTTTCTCAGGGTATATGCCCAGTAGTGGGAATGCTGGGTCGTATAGTAGTTCTATTTTTAGTTTTTTAAGGAACATCCATACTGTTCTCCATAGTGGCTGTATCAGTTTACATTCCCACCAACAGTGCAAGAGTGTTCCCTTTTCTCCACACCCTCTCCAGCATTTATTGTTTGTACATTTTTTGATGCTGCCCATTCTGACTGGTGTGAAGTGATACCTCATTTTAGTTTTGATTTTCATTTCTCTAATGATTAGCAATGTTGAGCATCCTTTCATGTGTTTGTTGACAATCTGTGTATCTTCGTTGGAGAAATGTCTGTTTAGATCTTCTGCCCATTTTTGGATTGGGTTGTTTGTTTTTTGATATTCAGCTGCATGAGCTGCTTGTATATTTTGGAGATTGATCCTTGGTCAGTTACTTCATTTGCAAATATTTTCTCCCATTCTGTGGGTTGTCTTTTCGTCTTCTTTCTTTAATCCATTTTGAGGACTTTAATCCATTTTGAGGTTTTTTTTGTGTGTACAGTGCTAGGGAGTGTTTTAATTTCATTCTTTTACATATAGCTGTCCAGTGTTCCCAGCACCACTTATTGAAGAGGCTATCTTTTCTCCATTGTATATTCTTGACTCCTTTGTCAAAGATAAGGTTACCATATGTGCATGGGTCTATCTCTGGGCTTTTTATCCTGTTCCATTGATCTATATTTCTGTTTTTGTGCCAGTGCCAGACTGTCTTGATTACTGTAGTTTTGTAGTATAGTCTGTAGTCAGGGAGCCTGATTCCTCCAGCTCCATTTTTCTTTCTCAGGATTGCTTTGGCAGAAGATATACAGATTGCCAACAAACACATGAGAGAATGCTCAACATCATTAATCATTAGAGAAATGCAAATCCATATATACATGAAGGAATAGAAGAAATAAAAAATATAAATATTTTATTGGCATAGAGTTACTTGTAGTAATTCCTCATGATTCCTTTATTTCTGTAGTGTCAGTTGTGACTTCTCCTTTTCCATTTCTAATTCTGTTGATTTGAGTCGTCTCCCTTTTTTTCTTGATGAGTCTGGCTAGTGTTTTATCAATTTTGTTTATCTTCTGAAAGAACCAGCTTTTTGTTTTATTGATCTTTGCTATTGTTTGCTTCATTTCTTTTTCATTTATTTCTGATATGATCTTTATGATTTCTTTCCTTCTGCTAACTTTGGTGTTCTTTTGTTCTTCTTTCTCTAATTGCTTTAGGTGTAGGGTTAGGTAGTTTATTTGAGATTTTTCTTGTTTCTGGAGGTAGGATTGTATTGCTATAAACTTCCCTCTTAGAACTGCTTTTGCTGCATCCCATAGATTTTGGGTCATTGTGCTTTTATTGTCATTTGTTTCTAGGTATTTTTTGCTTTCCTCCTTGATTTCTTCAGTGATCTCTTGGTTATTTAGTAGTGTATTGTTTAGCCTCCACATGTTTTTTTTTTTTTTTTACAGTTTTTTTTCTATAACTGATATCTAGTCTCATAGCATTGTGGTCAGAACAGATACTTGATACAATTTCAATTTTCTTAAATTTACCAAGGCTTGATTTGTGACCCAAGATGTGACCTATCCTGGAGAATATTCCTTGAGCACTTGAGAAGAAAATGTATTCTGTTGTTTTTGGATGGAATGTCCTGTAAATATCAATTAAGTCCATCTTGTTTAATGTATCATTAAAGCTTGTGTTTCCTTATTTATTTTCCTTTTGGATGATCTGTCCATTGGTGAAAGTGGGGTGTTAAAGTCCCCTACTATGATTGTGTTACTGTTGATTTCCCCTTTTATGGTTTTAGCATTTGCCTTATGTATTGAGGTGCTCCTATGTTGGGTGCAAGAATATTTATAATTGTTGTATCTTCTTCTTGGATTGATCCCTTGGTCATTATGTATATTGTCCTTCTTTGTCTCTTGTAATAGTCTTTATTTTAAAGTCTATGTTGTCTGATATGAGAATTGCTACTCCAGCTTTCTTTTGATTTCCATTTGCATGGAATATCTTTTTCCATCCCCTCACTTTCAGTCTGTATGTGTCCCTAGGTCTGAAGTGGGTCTCTGGTAGAGAGCATATATATGGGTCTTGTTTTTGTATCCATTCAGCCAGTCTATGTCTTTTGGGTGGAGCATTTAATCCATTTACATTTAAGGTAATTTTCAATATGTATGTTCCTATTACCATTTTCTTAAGTGTTTTGTGTTTGTTTTTGTGGGTCTTTTTCTACTCTTGTGTTTCCCACTTAGAGAAGGTTCTTTAGCATTTGTTGTAAAACTGGTTTGGTGGTGCTGAATTCTCTTAGCTTTTGCTTGTCTGTAAAGCATTTAATTTCTCTGTCAAATGTGAATGAGCTCCTTGCTGGTAGAGTAGTCTTGGTTCTAAGTTCTTCCCTTTCATCACTTTAAATATATCGTGCCACTCCCTCTGGCTTGTAGCGTTTCTGCTGAGAAATCAGCTGATAACCTTATGGGAGTTCCTTTGTATGTTACTTTTCCCTTTAAGAAATGACTTTAAGTCATTTCTGCCTTGAGTCACGCGTACTGTATCCAGATGGTCTGAACACCACAGTGCTCTCTCAGGGCTACCTCCTTGAAGTAGCTCCCACTGTGAAAACTCCCATAATTGACTCTTGATAAATACTTTTTTAATGAATGAAAGAACGGGCTACTCTTTAGAGACTGCCTGATAGACCTTTGATGGCTGATTAATTATTTATGTCGCGTGTCTCTTGGACTGCTCAAGGTGATTCTGATGCAGGGTACTTGAAGATGGTACTTGCTGAAACAGTGAGATAAGGATAGGGAAGAAAGATAGAAAGAGGGGAAAATCCCTTTTGTGACTTCTTTGGTCATTTCACTTTTATCCTAGTGTTTCAGCTTGAGTGTCGATAGAAACACATGATGCCAATATACATCAGCAACATGTGTTTTCCATCTTGGATGTTATTGCTTAGTAATGAATGTGAGACACCTCCCACAAATCCACAGGGTGTCTTCACCAGAAAAGAACAGACGACCACCTGCAGCTTTTCATCTACCATCATCCGCTTCCATGCCTGTTTAATACAGCATCAGTTCTCACGTCAGATCAAGAATGAATCTGTGTTCGACTTCATGTGCCTGTATATAAGGGACACATTTTTATATTTGAGGGTGCAGTTTTAATTTTCTTAAACTTACCAAATTAATGGTTGGCCATCAGAATATATCTATACTTTTCTTACTGAATCATAATCTTTTCTTCCTCACATCATTCCTCATTTCCTTTTCTTCCTTTTCTTCTCTCCTGTCACCCCGGCCCCCTCCTCAACTCTCTTTTTGCTTCCCTTCTTTCTTTCTTTCCTCTCTTGTCCTCTAGTGAAACTGTGGACATGTGAGTGTATGGATGACAGCAGGCACCAGCATCTTCCATGTTATACACAGGGTTCTGAACACAGCATGCCTTTGGCCCAGGCAGGTGGAGGAGCTGAGAGAAGCAGGCTAGCCATCTGGAGACGAACATATGGGTGGTGTGGCATACATTCTCACACTTGGCGGCTGGGAAGATCGGAAATAGAAAGTGGAGGTTTGACTCCTCTTAATCAAATAAACAACAACAAAAAAGGAATTTGAAAGGGGTACCCATGTGGAAGGATCCTAATTTTAAAAGGAAGCATGGATTTCCTAAATTTTCAATTAAGGCTGAATTTTTAAACTTTAGAGAGATTTCCACTTTTATATAACTAATGACTGACTTTCTTCTTTTTTATCTTATCATTATTTTAATAGCTACTATATTAGCAGCATACTGAAATACTAGTTGTTTAGTACAGTAGTTCCATAAATTGTAAGATTAAAAGAATCACTTAGGGAATTTTTATTCCTTCCTGCTGATAGCCAGGTTCCAACTCAGACAAACTGAAACAGAATCTTCGAGAGTGAGTACAGAAGAGGTACAAAATAGGGTGAAAAATGGAGTAGGTTTATTTTTATTTTTATTTTTGTTGCGGTACACAGGCCTCTCACTGCTGTGGCCCCTCCCACTGTGGAGCACAGGTTCCGGATGCGCAGGCCCAGTGGCCATGGCCCACGGGCCCAGCCTCTCCGCGGCACGTGGGATCCTCCCGGACCAGGGCACGAACCCGCGTCCCCCGCATCGGCAGGAGGACTCCCAACCACTGTGCCACCAGGGAAGCCCTGGAGTAGGTTTTTTTAAAAAAAAACAACCCTCCCTAGATTTATTCTAATCATTAATCAAATTTGGTATATTTATAAAAAATTCTGGCCTTGGACTCAGTAGTGCTATGTTTTAGTTCTAAGTTTGATCTTTGCCAGAGATTTAGGCAAATAACTTTGGTTTCTTGGGACTCTATTTCCTCACCTCAAAAACAAAAGGATCAAAATAAAAGACCTCTATATTCAGATATTCTGTGATGAGATTTATAATTCTAGTTTTACTATAGTTGAAATTGAGTCAAATGGATAAAATAGAAGTGTTGTATTATACACTAAAACATATTGAGAATTATGTCAAATAATGTAATAAGTTGCCTGGTAAAACAGATTAGAGTAGTGGTCTTATAATTATTAGCAATGTTTCCATGATGGCTAGTTTATTAGCTAATCTACTCTCTACAAAATTGAATGAACAGGGGAGATGAGTGATATGTATAGAGAAAAATAAATTTTTTTACTTAGAGTATTGGGTTTATTTCTGGTCACATCATTTTCAGAGTTTTTTGTATTTACCTAGAGAATGAAAACCCTGTTCAAGGAGGAGTGAGTAGGGTTTTCTGCGGTCAGAAAACATTTAACGTAAAGGTTGATTGAATGAGTGAAGGTCATTATTCTTGAAGTGAGGACCTCCAAGTCAGAGTAAGGAGCATGATGCTTCTCCTCAATTATCCAAAGAAACATTAGGTAGAAATTCAGTTACACTTATTTTTTGTAGACTAAAGAAGTCTACTCATTTCTTCTGTAAGTATTTACTGAGTAGATGTTATATATCAGACCATAATTTAGATGCCATAGATTAGATATTGAGCATAAAGAAATAGAGCACCCAACTTTTTGAAATTTTTGGCCAGAACCTAATAAATCCTAGAAATAAATGTATGATAAGTTCTTTGTAGGAGAGAAATTAATCTAGTTAGAGAGGTCAGAAATTGTTTCCTGGGGAAGAAACCACTGAACTGGAATCTGGAATATGAATGAATAAGAAGGAATTAACTTAGCAAAATAATCATTTACTGCATGTGTATATGTGTGTGTTCTTGAAGGTATGGCTGAATGGAAGAGTGTTGTTTAGGTAGAAGGAACAGCATATGCTAAGGTCTTATAATAGGAGGGACATGGTCTAATTAAGAAACCAAACAGGTAGGAGAGTGTGGAGTGAGCTGAGGCTGTATAAAGAAGCTAAAACATTAAGGATTTCATAGGTCATATGAAATGTGATCAGGATCCACTGAAGTATTTCATGTGGTGAAGCGTGTGACGTCATTACATATTTATTTAGATAAGTGCAGCATGAGAACAATTGAAAGAGTTGGATAAGTGCTGTGGATTAATCAGTTAGAGAGCTTCCACCTCCAGACAAGAGATAGTGAACACTTAGTCTTAAGAAGTGGTAATGGCCATGGAGATGAAGTGAAGTGGTTATATATATATAGGAATTTAAGAATAAAGAGCAACAGAATTTTTTGTTGAACTTTACAGTGAGAGAGAGAAAGGAAGGGTGTCAAGGATGATTCTGGGGTTTCTGGCTTATATTTTACAAGCTATGGATGGTGGTGGTTTCCTTGTTCCCTGGTAAGATTACTCTGGAGGAGACCAGGTTTGAAGGCTTGTGTATAGATATTATAGGTTGAATCGAGGCTTGCTGAGCTCATGTGTCATGTTCAAAATTTTTATATCACCAAGTCCTTACACACATACAAAGACTGGGAGAGAGAGGACAAATGAAGAAAGACCTTTGCGAAAGCAACTTGGCTCTTCTTGGTCCTGATCTTGTTTTAAACCAATGCTGAGACAAGCATAAAAGGAGCCCTCAGCAAATATTCAGCAAGAATCCAGTGTAACATTACCCAGAGGTCTGTATTCAAGGTTGAAAGTGGTACTCGAAAAAATTTGCTTGTCTGTGTCTTCCTTGCTTGGCCCTTAGCCTCAGTGTCTGCTGATAATTCAAGCTGTTAATAAAAAGAGGGCAATATTTTCCCCCATATCAACAATGAACTATATAAATAAAACACCATGTGAAGAAATACATAAGGCAAAACAAGTAAAGAAATAGCTGAGAAAGGAGAAAACAAAGTCAGTAAAAGCTATCAATCCGGAATATTTTAAGAATGTAAACATTCAATATTGAAAAGAAAACAGAAACTTATTTGTAGATGTTGTTTAGTATTTGGACAGCCTTCATTAGAATGCTCAGCACAGTAAAATTTTTTAGAAAAACCTTCCTGCATAAACATAGTGTGCCTATGATTTAAACAATCCTTTCTTTGTTATCTGAACTACTAAATAAAATAGCTCCAAATTCCCATTGACTGCCAGGACTTCTCCAAGTTATTTTATTTAAAATAGAAATTGTAGGACATTTGTGAAGTTTTACTGTTGATACACAATTCTACCATATCTTCAAGTTTTTAAAATTTGGGTGTTTGGCAGTACACTATGCTGTGGGAAAATTATAGCATGTCTTTCTCAAATATCTTGGGTTTATGACAGAAAGACATCACTAAGAAATCAATCATTCTCCAGGTTGAATCTTTTCCACTTTTGCCTCAGAAATAGTCAGCAACTTCAAGCTTTTAAAATAATGATTTCTTTGGTGGTCTATGGGCTGTTAAATCATGCAAATAATTAATTGATGTAATTAAACACATAAAGCACCACTTGCAAAATTTTGTACTGTGAAAATTAGCTAGGGTTTTACAGTAAATAGGCAATTCATGCCAAAGAATAGAGAAGTAAAGAATACATATTGAAAAAAATTTTTAAAGAATACATATTGAGATTCTATTTTTTGTGTGATATTACCACAACCAGAGGAAAACTTTTTTTCTTTGGCCGTGTGTGTGACATCTTAGTTCCCAGACCAGGGATCAAACCCTCACCCCCTGCCTTGGATGTGCAGAGTCCTAACCACTGGACTGCTGGGAAAGTCCCCCATTTTTTTAAAAATAAACTAATTTTATTTTATTTTATCGATTTGTTTGTTTTTGGCTGTGCTGTGCGGCATGCGGGATCTTAGTTCCCTGACCAAGGATGGAACCCGCGCCCCCTGCATTGGAAGTGCGGAGTCTTAACCGCTGGATCACCGGGGAAGTCCCTGGAAAATTTTTTAATTGTCCCTTTTGGTGGACAAAATAACATAAATATTTATAATACTAATTGATCAGTTGGCATACTTAATACTGAATCAAAAGATTAAGTCCAGTTTTCTGACATAACTTCAGGCGAGAAGGAAGACTTACTACAATGGATTGCAGAGGGAAAAAGGTTTTTTTTTAAGAAAAAGGGAGGAGTCATGCTGAGGACGCTGGCTTCAAGCAAGCTTCTTTTAGATCCCTGCACCCCAGGAGATCAGCTACTTGTTCCCTCAACCAAATCTTCCCTTTCTCCTCCACAACCCCTCAACCCCTGCCCCACCATCAAAAGTAGCTCAGCCCTGCCATGTTTCCACTGCTTTCTTTCCTCTTATCCTTCATTCTTAAGAGTAACCATCCTGGTTGATGTTAAATTATGCACTTTTTATTTCTTAAACATCCCTTTCCTTCATTAGAACTGAATCTTGTCATGTTTCTGATTATGTTCCTGTTTCCATGAAAAATGACTAGCAGTTTGTAGGGCTCAAACAATATTTTTGGAAAAAATAAGCACTTATGTGCCAGGCACAATCCAAGGTGCTTCATGTATATTTTTCTTATAATTCTTCAATAGGTTTAGCTTATAATAAACATTCAATAAAACTAATTTTGTTAAAATAAAACAAAATATTCTTCCAGTGTAAGGGTGTGCTTGAATTCCAGTTAAATCTACCCAACTCTACTGGTTGAAATATTTCCAAGGACTGATTTATCAATAAATGGCTATTTGGCCAAATTTACTACATTTCCTGCAAAATCTGATCAAACATACTGTTAGTAATAGCAAATATATTTTAAAAGCAAATATATTTCATTTATGGAAGTATCCTTGATTTCTGAAATTCAGTAGGTATGTAATAAATGTCTGTTTAATGAATGAAATAGTAGCTATATTAGTTTATGTTTGCAGCTACAGGTACACAGTTAACTAGGTCCTATGGGAAGTATAATACCAAATTGCATTTGTGCCTACTGCCTATGTCTGGGATCAGAGCTCTGCATAGACACTTATTTATGGACACAAATACTCATTAAATATGTTAGTGAAAATACAGTACAGAGAAAATAGAAGGGATGCAAATAAGTAAATTCTGTGAATGACAACCATCTATAGTAGGTGCTATTGACTAAATTGTGCCCCCCCCATTCAAATGTTAAATCCTGAACCTCCAAACTGATTGTGTTTGGAGATAGAGCTTGTAGAAAGTAATTAAGATTAAATGAGATAGTAAGAGTAGGTGTGTAACCCCATAGGATTTGTGGCCTTATAAGAAGAAGAGAGAGCCATCTCTTTCTCTCTTCCCACACATCAACCCATGAAAGACCACGTGAGAACCCAGCAAGAAGGTGGTTGTCTGCAAGCCAGCAAGAGATGTCTCTCCAGGAACCAAAGCAATGGACAGCCTCCATAACTGTGAGAAAGAAAGATCTGTTGTTTAACGTCCCCAGTCTATGATACTTTGTTATGTCAGCCTATGTGACTAGTATGTATGGTACTCTTATTGTCTCCGTTATACTGATGAGGAAATCGAGGCACAGAGAAGTTAGATGTTCTGCCTGAGGTCATAGAACTAGGAGGTAAAAGGGCCAGGATCTGAATTTAGCACATATGATTCCAGAGCCCATCCTATTAATCATTTACAGAGCTTCTAGGCATCAAATAAGTAAAAGGGTGCAGATACAAAGAAAACATGCCATGTGGAGAAATCAAAGAGAAATGAACATGAGCTTGGAGAGGCAAGTAAAGTCCAAACCAGGCAAGGGCTTTCTAAAAAATGTCCTGTTTTCCTCAGGGCAAAAGGAAGTCATTGAAAGGGTTTAAGCAAGGGGGACAGATGATGGAATGATGGATGAGATGTGGATTCTGAAGAGGCCACTTCAGCTATAGCCTATTTGTTAAAAATATTGAAAAGACTTGATCTCAAGAGTGAAATAAAAATGGTCATTTGGAATCTACTTGGAATCCTTATCTTTTCCACAAGTCAGCTTACTGCCTGATATATCACTATAAAGGCAGAACTGTGTTAGTAAGGCAAAGAGGTTTAACTTCTCCAGAGAATTTAGAAATATGAGGTTTGCCTTCTTAAGCATCTCAGTTGTGGTAAACATAGTGCATTTTCCCATTGCTATCATAACAAATTACCATGCAGTTAGCAGCTTAAAACAACTGAAATTTATTATCTTATGGTTCTGTAGGTCTGAAGTCCATGAAAATTGTGGCTAGTCTGGTTCCATTAGTGCTACACAATTGTAGAAACTGGGTTGCCATTTCATTGCTGGCTGTCTGATGGGTCATTCATTCTCATCTGCTAGAGCCCATATTTCCAGGTTTTTGGCCCTTTTGAAAGCCAATAATGGTGTCTTCATATCTCTCACATGCTTCTCTTTCTGCCTTACCTCTCCAATGCATCTCTTCTGCCTCAATATTCTGCCTTGATCTTCTGCTTTCAAGAACCCATGTGATTCGAACCGACCCAGATAATCTAAAATAGTCTCCTTAAATTAACATGAGCTGATCAGTAATCTTAATTCTAACTATAAAAGCCCTCCCACAGCGGTAAGTAGATTAGTGTTTGTTTAAATAAGCAAAGGACGGGAGTCTTGGGGGGAATGTGCCTACCACACGTGGTCTCCATTTTCTATGTACATATCATTTAGAATTACTTATATAGCATGGACAATGTTCTTGAACTATTTTTTGGTTTAGTTTCAGTCTCTATCAATACACATTTTTTCATTCTTCCTGTAGTCATAAAACAAGAGTTAGATGAAAATGTATTCTTTTCAAAGAAATCATAATTTCTAATGCTAAGGGTGTATATGTCATTACTTGTGGAGCCAGTATATATGGATAGAGACTGAAAGCCTAGAAATAAATTTCTTAATATGATAAATTAAGGTATTCCACTCATTCCAATTATCTTTCCAGCAACTCATCATTCTTCTGGGATTTCATTTTTCTATTTCAGATATAAATGACATATTTTATTCAGTCAAAGCTACATTAATAATTTCATAGCAAAATATGACAAAAAACAAGTGCACTTTAGATGATAGATGATGGAAATTGGAAGTAGGAAGAAATTCTGATTTCACTTATTTTACTATCTATGCCAATACCTCCAGCAATGAAGGGAGCAAGGCTATGTCATGGTAAATATCTGCATCCTAAAGCAAGGAATAATTAGTCAGTATTGGTATTTTGTATGAGTCTTCATGCTTCATCTAAATCAATCCTTATAAATGCATTAGGTACTTCAGAGATGCCCTTAAGGCAGCTACCAAATAATATCAGTGATTTTGAAGGAGTTGGTATGTACCCCTTAGGAAGGAGCTTATCTGAAGGTAACTAAGGTATTTGAGAAAATGCTCTAAGATATGATAAATATGGATAAAAACTAAAAGTGACATTTAATTCTACATACAGATAAAAGAATAAATTAAGTATTATTTAATGGATTCCAAATCTATACTACTTTCCCTCCAGTAAAAAAATAATCAGGTAAGATTTAGTGAACAGAGAAATACCTTTCTAATTTCAAAGAGCTTTGAAAAATAAGTGAATATTCCAACAACTAATAGGGAATTAAGTTTATCTTTCCTTAAACAGAAACAATAAATCTAGGAGCCAGTATGAACAGTTACTTTTCAGTTTGCCCTACAGTGTTCCTGCAGTCCTATGTCTTATGTTCAGTGTGATCAACATCTCTATGCTTTCTGTAGGGAATCAGAAAAAATGCAGAGGGAATGCTAATTACATGGTCATTATAGAATTTACAACATGTTGATCGATTACTAAGCACTAACGTCTATGCAGATGAGGAACCGAAGGCCAGAAGTTATGAAACACAAGAAAAAATGAGCTCAAGAATCCCACACGACTCTTCTCAGCTCTGACTCTTTAACCAGTAAGTGGAAAGATGATGAAGTTTAGATGTGTTTTTTATTTTGGAGTTCACGTTAAACGCGCAGTGCAACTAAAAGGGCGTCAAATTACTTCTCACATATTGTATGAATACTGCATATAAGTAGAATAAGTATTTAGAAAGCAGTTGGTGGTGGTGTAGGAAGATGTCCTTATCCTCAGCCAAATCCGAGTTACATCTATGTTGCCTTAGAAAAAATCTACCATGTTTTACCATCAACTAACTTCAAAGGGTGTTCTATTTCCAAAGAGACAGGGAGTTTCTGAGCATGCATTACCTCTAATTCTTTTAGAAAGTCCAAATGTAGTCACATTTATCTTGTGTTTATAGAGACTCACTCATCTTTCATAATACAACTACTTAGCACTGAGAAATGCATAGGTAACTGACAGTATATGTCTTCCAATATAAAATAAAGTTTATATTTTGGGCTTAAAATATGTTGGTCAATTTACCAGTATTTTGATAAACAGGGTAGATCCAGCTTACCTCAGACTATGTCTGTGAGGTTTAGTGGAAGTTGCTTGTTCCGAGTCTTACTAATGAAGTTGAAATGATACATAAATATATATCCTTACACCATTTAAATGAAACTCAAGCCCAAGAGTATCTAATGAGCAACGTTTGCAGCCTATAAGGAATTTAATAACACCACTGGAGCCAACCACTTTACAATATACTTGGGCCTCAGTTGTGTCAGAGCTCAGAATAAATCAGGGAGCAAATTGCTGTTTATGCCTTCTGCAATCCTCAGCCAAGCTCAGGAGAACAGCCATGTTTACTCATACCATTTTTTGAGTTGTTAATGCCCCTAAAAAATAGAACTCTGAAAAAATGATACAGAATCTGAATGAGTACAACCTTAAAACAACCATTTTCTAAAAGAGGATCACATTTAAGAAAAAAAACAAAATTTACAATGCATAAGTTCCATGATTTCCAAATTTGTTACCATTGCTTATTAGTGGATTGAATAAAATCATGGCAACATTTCTAATGGGGTTGAATTCTGTGGAAAATCATACAAAGGGGAAGTGAGGTGTATATGTTAGAAGAAAATGAGAAGAGATATGTTCTACTTTCAGTGTGGAATAATTTACAGACTCCTAAACATTCTTGGCCAAAGTTCTGGGATATATTCTATATAAGCTATCAATTTACAGACAGTTTGATGAAATATTAAGCATGTACTCTCTGAAGGAAATTGTTTTGTTTTGAATCCTGGCTCCACCAATTACTAGGAATGTAATCTAAAGCTGTAACTATGGATAATAAAACATTTGTTTGTGGAACTTGCAAGAGGGCAAAATGTCCCACCCCAAAATGTGTCCCTTTGGCCTGAGGATTATTTTAGGCAAGTTGTTTTTAAGAAAAAAAAGCTCACGTAGAGCTTTCGTCTCTCCATTCTCACTGCCTAAAAGAATTTAGATGGAGGACCTGTTCCACGGAGGGAGCCATCACTGAAGATGACTATAGTATAATATGAATTAGGTGTGATAGACCAGGAGGAACCTAGAAAAGTCTGTTTCTTAAAATTCTTCTTTGTGTCCCAGCAAACATTTGTGTACCAAATATTTGCTCTTTTTCACCTTCCTGTGAATTCCCTTCTTTCCCTTTTATTTTTTTTTTCATTTTTGCATGTTTAATTTTCAGGTTAACAGGACGAACACTATGAATGTAATTAAAAATAGGTTATGTTGTTTTCTTCTATTGACCGATGCTAATGCAAATATGGGGCTTTAGCTCATATTAGTTGCCTTCTTTACTGCAGGGCTGAATTGTTCAGATGAATGAAATCATCTTAAGTTGAAATTTTGGGGGGTGAGGAACTTATAAATTTTATGATGGATTAGCCATTTCGCTGTCCTATTTTTTTTAAAAACATCTTTATTGGAGTATAATTGCTTTACCATGGTGTGATAGTTTCTGCTTTATAACACAGTGAATCAGTTATACATATACCTATGTACCCATATTCTTCCGTCTTTTGTCTCCCTCCCTCCCACCCTCCCTATCCCACCACTCTAGGTAGTCACAAAGCACCGAGCTGATCGCCCTGTGCTATGTGGCTGCTTCCCACTATCTATCTATTTTGCATTTGGTAGTGTATATATGTCCATACCACTCTCTCACTTTGTCCCAGCTTATCCTTCCCCCTCCCTGTATCCTCAAGTCCATTCTCTAGTATGTCTGTGTCTTTATTCCCATCTTGCCCCTAGGTTCTTCAGGACCTTTCTTTTTTTTTTTTTTAGATTCCACATATATGTGTTAGCATACGGTGTTTGTGTTTCTCTTTCTGACTTCACTATGTATGACAGATTCTGGGTCCATCCACCTCACTTCAAATAACTAAATTTTGTTTCTTTTTATGGCTGAGTAATATTCCATTGTATATATGTGCCACATCTTCTTTATCCATTCATCTGTCGATGGACACTTAGGTTGCTTCCGTGTCCTGACTATTGTAAATAGAGATGCAATGAATATTGTGGTACATGACTCTTCTTGCATTATGGTTTTCTCAGGGTATATGCCCAGGAGTGGGAGTGCTGGGTCGTATGGTAGTTCTATTTTTAGTTTTTTAAGGAACCTCCATACTGTTCTCCATAGAGGCTGTATCATACATTCCCACCAACAGTGAAAGAGGGTTCCCTTTTCTCCACACCCTCCAGCATTTATTGTTTGTAGATTTTTTGATGATGGCCATTCTGACCAGTGTGAGATGATATCTCATTGTAGTTTTGATTTGCATTTCTCTAATGATTAATGATGTTGAGCATCTTTTCATGCATTTATTGAAATCTGTATATCTTCTTTGGAGAAATATCTATTTAGGTCTTCTGCCTATTTTTGGATTGGGTTGTTTGTTTTTTTGATATTGAGCTGCATGAGCTGCTTGTAAACTTTGGAGATTAATCCTTTATCAGTTGTTTCATTTGCAAATCTTTTCTCCCATTCTGAGGATATTCTTTTCGTCTTCTTTATGATTTCCTTTGCTGTGCAAAAGCTTTTCAGTTTCATTAGGTCCCATTTGTTTATTTTTGATTTTATTTCCATTTCTCTAGGAGGTGGGTCAAAATGGATCTTGCTGTGATTTATGTCATATAGTGTTCTGCTCTGTTTTCCTCTAAGAGTTTGATGGTGTCTGGCCTTAAATTTAGGTCTTTAATCCATTTTGAATTTATTTTTGTGTATGGTGTTAGGGAGTGTTCTAATTTCATTCTTTTACAAGCTGTCCAGCAGTTTTCCCAGCACCACTTATTGAAGAGTCTGTCTTTTCTCCACTGTATATTCTTGCGTCCTTTATCAAAGATAAACCTACGCACATATGGTCACCTTATCTCTGGGCTTTCTATCCTGTTCCATTGA
>NW_006775616.1:375627-481341 GCF_000442215.2 Lipotes vexillifer | reverse complement strand
TGGTAAATGGGAGTGTTTTCTTGATTTCACTTTCAGATTTTTCATCATTAGTGTATAGGAATGCCAGAGATTTCTGTGCATTAATTTTGTATCCTGCTACTTTACCAAATTCATTGATTAGCTCTAGTAGTTTGCTGGTAGCATCTTTAGGATTCTCTGTGCACAGTATCATGTCATCTGCAAACAGTGACAGCTTTACTTCTTCTTTTCCGATTTGGAATCCTTTTATTTCTTTTTCTTCTCTGATTGCTGTGGCTAAAACTTCCAAAACTATGTTGAATAATAGTGGTGAGAGTGGGCAACCTTGCCTTTTTCCTGATCTTAGTGGAAATGGTTTCAGTTTTTCACCATTGAGGACGATGTTGGCTGTGGGTTTGTCATATATGGCCTCTATTATGTTGAAGTAAGTTCCCTCTATGCCTACTTTCTGGAGGGTTTTTATCATAAATGCGTGTTGAACTTTGTCAAAAGCTTTCTCTGCATCTACTGAGATGATCATATGGTTTTTCTCCTTCAATTTGTTAATATGGTGTATCACATTGATTGATTTGCTTATATTGAAGAATCCTTGCATTCCTGGGATAAACCCCACTTGATCATGCTGTATGATCCTTTTAATGTGTGTTTGGATTCCGTTTGCTAGTATTTTGTTGAGGATTTTTGCATCTATGTTCATCAGTGATATTGATCTGTAGTTTTCTTTTTTTGTGGCATCTTTGTCTGGATTTCGTATCAGGGTAAAGGTGGCCTCATATAATGAGTTTGGGAGTGTTCCTCCCTCTGCTATATTTTGGAAGAGCTTGAGAAGGATACATGTTAGCTCTTCCCTAAATGTTTAATAGAATTCGCCTGTGAAGCCATCTGGTCCTGGGCTTTTGTTTGTTGGAAGATTTTTAATCACAGTTTCAATTTCAGTGCTTGTGATTGGTCTGTTCATATTTTGTAGTTCTTCCTGGTTCAGTCTCGGAAGGTTGTGCATTTTTAAGAATATGTCCATTTCTTCCAGGTTGTCCCTTGTATTGGCATATAGTTTCTTGTAATAATCTCTCATGATCCTTTGTATTTCTGCAGTGTCAGTTGTTACTTCTCCTTTTTCATTTCTAGTTCTATTGATTTGAGTCTTCTCCCTTTTTTTCTTGATAAGTCTGGCTAATGGTTTATCAATTTTGTTTATCTTCTCAAGGAACCTGCTTTTAGTTTTATTGACCTTTGCTATCGTTTCCTTCATTTCTTTTTCATTTATTTCTGATCTGATCTTCATGATTTCTTTCCTTATGCTAATTTTGTGGTTGTTTTGTTCTGTTTCTCTAATTACTTTAGGTGTAAGTTTAGGTTGTTTATCTGAGATGTTTCTTATTTCTTAAGGTACGATTGTATTGCTATAACCTTCCCTCTTAGAACTGCTTTTTCTGCATCCCATAGTTTTTGGGTTGTTGTGTTTTCATTGTCATTTGTTTCTAGGTATTTTTTGATTTCCTCTTTGACTTCTTCAGTGATTTCTTGGTTATTAAGTAGTGTATTGTTTAGCTTCCATGTGTCTGTATTTTTTACAGATTTTTTCCTGTAATTGATATCTAGTCTCATAGTGTTGCAGTCGGTAAAGATACTTGATGTGATTTCAATTTTCTTAAATTTACCAGGGCTTGATTTGTGACCCAAGATATGATCTTTCCTGGAGAATGTTCCATGAGCACTTGAGAAGAATGTGTATTCTGTTATTTTTGGATGGAATGTCTATAAATATCAATTAAGTCCATCTTGTTTAATGTATCATTTAAAGCTTGTGTTTCCTTATTTATTTTCATTTAGGATGATCTGTCATTGGTGAAAGTGGAGTGTTAAAGTCCACTACTATTATTGTGTTACTCTTAATTTCCCCTTTTATGGCTGTTAGTATTTGCCTTATGTATTGAGGTGCTCCTATGTTGGGTGCATAAATATTTACAATTGTTATATGTTCTTATTCGATTGATCCCTTCATCATTATGTAGTATCCTTCCTTGTCTCCTGTCATAGTCTTTATTTGAAAGTCAGTCTTCTCTGATATGAGAATTGCTACTCTAGCTTTCTTTTGATTTCTATTTGCATGGAATATCTTTTTCCATCCCCTCACTTTCAGTCTGTATGTGTCCCTAGGTCTGATGTGGGTCTCTTGTAGACAGCATGTATAGAGGTCTTGTTTTTGTATCCATTCAGCCAGTCTATGTCTTGTTTTTTTTTTGAGGTAGGTGGGCCTCTCACTGTTGTGGCCTCTCCCATTGCAGAGCACAGGCTCTGGACGTGCAGGCCCAGCGGCCATGGCTCACAGGCCCAGCCGCTCCGCGGTACGTGGGATCCTCCTGGACCAGGGCATGAACCCGTGTCCCCTGCATTGGCAGGCGGACTCTCAACCACTGCGCCACCAGGGAAGCCCAGTCTATGTCTTTTGCTTGGAGCATTTAATCCATTTAAATTTAAGTTAATTAAGTTAATTATCGATCTGTATGTTCCTATTACTGCTTTCTTAATTGTTTTGGGTTTATTATTGTAGGTCTTTTCCTTCTCTTGTGGTTCCTGCCTAGAGAAGTTCCTTTAGCATTTGTTGTAAAGCTGGTTTGGTGGTGATGAATTCTCCTAGCTTTTGCTTGTCGGTAAAGCTTTTAATTTCTCTGTCAAATCTGAATGAGATCCTTGCTGGGAGAGTAATCTTGGCTGTAGGTTTTTCCCTTTCATCACTTTAAATATGTCCTGCCACTCCCTTCTGGCTTGCAGAGGTTCTGCTGAAAGATCAGCTGTTAACCTGATGGGGATTCCCTTTTGTTTTACTTGTTTTTCCCTTGCTCCTTTTAATATTTCTTCTTTGTATTTAATTTTTGATAGTTTGATTAATATGTGTCTTGGCATGTTTCTCCTTGGATTTATCCTGTATGGGACTCTGTGCTTCCTGGACTTGATTAACTATTTGCTTTCCCATATTAGGGAAGCTTTCAGTATAATCTCTTCAAATATTTTCTCAGTCCCTTTCTTTTTCTCTTCTTCTTTGGGACCCCTATAATTCGAACGTTGGTGCATTTAATGTTGTCCCAGAGGTCTCTGACACTGTCCTCAATTCTTTTCATTCTTTTTTCTTTATTCTGCTTTGTAGTAGTTATTTCCACTATTTTATCTTCCGGGTCACTTATCCGTTCTTCTGACTCAGTTATTCTGCTATTGATTCCTTCTAGAGAATTTTTAATTTCATTTATTTTGTTGTTCAACACTGTTTGTTTGCTCTGTAGTTCTTCTAGGTCCTTGTTAAGCATTTCTTGTATTTTCTCTATTCTATTTCCAAGATTTTGGATCATCTTTACTATCATTATTCTGAATTCTTTTTCAGAGAGACTGCCTATTTCCTCTTCATTTGTTAGGTCTGGTGGGTTTTTGCCTTGCTCCTTCATCTGCTGTGTGTTTCTCTGTCTTTTCATTTTGCTTAACTTACTGTGTTTGGGGTCTCCTTTTCACAGGCTGCAGGTTCATAGTTTCCATTGTTTTTGGTGTCTGTCCCCAGTGGCTAAGGTTGGTTCAGTTGGTTGTGTAGGCTTCCTGGTGGAGGGGACTAGTGCCTGTGTTCTGGTGGATGTGGCTGGATCTTGTCTTTCTGGTGGCCAGGTCCACGTCTGGCGGTGTGTTTTGGGGCGCCTGTGAGCTTATTATGATTTTAGGCAGCCTCTCTGCTAATGAATGGGGTTGTGTTCTGTCTTGCTAGTAGTTTGGCATGGGATGTCCAGCAGTGTAGCTTGCTGGTCGTTGAGTGGATCTGGATCTTGGTGTTGAGATGGAGATCTCACGTTTGGTATTACATGGAGCTGGGAGGTCTCTTGTGGACCAGTGTCCTGAACTTGGCTCTCCCACCTCAGAGGCACAGCCCTGACACCTGGCTGGAGCACCAAGAGCCTGTCATGCACACGACTTGGAATAAAAGGGAGAAGAAAAAGAAAGAAAGAAAGAAGACGATAAAATAATGTAAAATAAAATAACGTTATTAAAAGAAAAAATAATTATTAAAAAAAAATTTTTAATAATTAAAAAAAAGAGAAAGAAAGAAGAGAGCAACCAAACCAAAAAACAAATCCACCAATGATAACAAGTGCTAAAAAGTATACTAAAAAAAAAACCCCAAGACAGAAAACGGACAGACAGAACCCTAGGACAAATGGTAAAAGCAAAGCTATACAGACAAAATCACACATACACACTCAGAAAAAGATTAAAAGGGAAATATATATATATATATATATATCAATCATTGCTCCCAAAGTCCACCTCCTCAATTTGGGATGATTCGTTGTCTATTCAGGTATTCCACAGATGCAGGGTACATAAAGTTGATTGTGGAGATTTAATCCTATGCGCCTGAGACTGCTGGGAGAGATTTCCCTTCTCTTTGTTCGCACAGCTCCTGGGGCTCAGCTTTGGATTTGGACCCGCCTCTGCGTGTAGGTCCCCTAAGGACGTCTGTTCTTTGCTCAGACAGGACGGGGTTAAAGGAGCGCAAGTTTTGTGGGCTCTGGCTCCCTCAGGCTGGGGGGAGGGAGGGGCACGGAGTGCGGGGTGAGCCTGCGGCAGCAGAGGCCAGCATGACGTTGCACCAGCCTGAGGCGCGCTGTGCGTTCTCCCGGGGAAGTTGTCCCTGGATCACGGGACCGTGGCAGTGGCGGGCGGCACAGGCTCCCGGGAGGGGAGGTGTCGACCTGTGCTCACACACAGGCGTCTTGGTGGCGGCAGCAGAGGCCTTAGCGTCTCATGCCCGTCTCTGGGGTCCGCGTTGATAGCCGCGAGTCGCGCCTGTTTCTGGAGCTCCTTTAAGCAGCGCTCTTAATCCCCTCTCCTCACGCACCAGGAAACAAAGAGGGAAGACAAAGTCTCTTACCTCTTCGACAGCTCCAGACCTTTTCCCGGACTCCCTCCTGGCCAGCTGTGGCGCACTTGCCCCCTTCAGGCTGTGTTCACGCCGCCAGTCCTCTCTCTGCGCTCTGACCGAAGCCCGAGCCTCAGCTCCCAGCTCCCAGCCCCCGCCCATCCCTGCAGGTAAGCAGACAAGCCTTTGGCTGCTGAGTGCTGGTCGGCATCGATCCTCTGTGCGGGAATCTCTCCTCTTTCCCCTCCTCTTTCTCCCTTTCCCCGCTGCTGCGCTCTCCTCCGTGGCTTTGAAGCTCCCCCTCCGCCACCCGAAGTCTCCGCCCGCGAAGGGGCTTCCTAGTGTGTGGAAACCTTTCCTCTTTCACAGCTCCCTCCCATTGGTGCAGGTCCTGTCCTTATTCTTTGGTCTCTGTTTTTTCTTTTTTCTTTTGCCCTACCCAGGTAGGTGGGGAGTTTCTTGCCTTTTGGGAGGTCTGAGGTCTTCTGCCAGCGTTCAGTAGGTGTTCTGTAGGAGTTGTTCCACACGTAGATGTATTTCTGATGTATCTGTGGGGAGGAAGGTGATCTCCACGTGTTACTCTTCCACCATCTTGAAGCTAACTCCCCTTCTCTTTTAAGTCCTAGACCCCTACCCCCTTTTCCGTAATCCAGGATGACATGTATACCTCCTTTTACTTCACTGTCTTTGGAATCTCTCATTTTATGTGGATTCCTTGTAACCTCAAAATTAAATTTTATTTTCTCCTCTTAATCTGTATCATGTCAGTTTAATTATTAGGCCAGCCAGAAGAACTGGGAAGGGTAGAGGAAAATTTTCCCTCCCTGATAAACTGTTGAGGGGATTAAATTAGGTAATACATTTGAAGCATTTAATAGAATGCTTGGCATGTATTAGGCATGCAATAAAATTAGGTAGTAATATTGATAGAAGTAAAAACAAAGCAAATTTAAGACAAGAATTGCTAGGTGTTACAATCAGCAGCATATTGCCATATTGATGTTATAAGATTTTGTTTGTGAGTGCTTTATATTCATTTCATTTAGGAATTACAGCCTGTCTCCCTTTGAAAGGACCTTAGACAAATTACAAAAAAAAAAAAAAAAACTTAAGGGAGCATAGAGTCAATATGAATAAAGTCACATTTAATTAACATTTCCCCCCTTACCTAGTCCAGTGCTTTGCACATAGTTCACATACAAGTAATCCTTAATGAATAAATAAATAATGGAATGGAAAGATGACTGGAAGTATGCGTGCATAAATGAAAAGCATTCTGGATCATCTGAAAGATGCAGAAAGATTATATTTTCAACATCAGACTTAAGTAGGTTGCCATATTTCAGCAATAGTTCTAAACGGAGGAAAAAGTAGGACAAAAAAGAGAAATATTTAGGTATCTGCTTTTACTTCTTTCCTAAGGTAAAGAAAACATTTTTCCCCCCTGACATTAAGTGTGAGCAGAATTTCCTCTATAGCTTGTGCTACAAAGGAAAAAGATTCTAGTTTCTCCTGGTTTTGCCACTATCTAGCCATATGAGCTTCATCTCCCTAGAACTTTGTATTCCTCAGTTGTAAAATGAAGGAGTAGAACAAGAGTACTGACAAAGTTCCTTTTACTTTCAAATTTTTGTAATTTAGATAAAGGAGATTATTTAAAGCCACTGCATCAAGGAGCAGGCAGGGGTTAGTTTATGAAAATGCAAGCTTAATAAGTCAAATCTATTCTACTGTAGTGGGATATAACTTCTGATTCTGAGATCCTGGCCACTGTTAATCACAAAGGATCATTCACTCCTTGATCAGCTGGAGGCAATGGAAGTCAGACTGGATACGAACAGACTGACTTTAAATCTCAGCGCTTGCTACTTACTAGCTGTGGCCAGATGATCTCTCTGTTCCTCTTTATCCTCATTTTGTATTAAGTAGTAATAAATAGTATATACTTTCTAAGCTTGATTGAGGGGTTGAATGAGTTACTGTAATATGTGTTGTAGGAGTGTGGCACAGTAAGCACCAACAAATGTCAACTATTAATATTGAAGCTTGGAGTTGGTTAGAGGAGTTTTCTAGAAGATGAATGGACAGCTGATTTGTCTCTGTAAGTCTACCCTACTAGACACAGGTCCTTTGATGGTAAAAGCAATGCTTTTATTTATTCTTCAGCCCTAGTTGACAACCAATATTTGTTGAGCTACATCTATGTCCCCGGCACTGTATAAGCATAGACAATGCATTAAAGAGCAAAATTTATCCATAGACCATACCCTCAACGAGCTTGAGTGGGACAGAAATGAACAAAACCATCCAAGTAAATGCCTAGTTTCATTAATTTACTTAATTTGTTTTTGTTGTATAGTTACATGACTAATTATAAGCAATTTAATGCTTATAAATATTAAAGAAAAACATAATAAAACACATTTTTTAACAGGGATAGATATATTACTTGATACAGTTCATTGTTTTGCCTTCTGCCTTCATATTTAGTCTAAGAAAGCCAACCTGGTCTACATTCTTTAAGATAGCCTTGTGAACCTCTCTGACATACTAAAGCTGAGGTTTTTATTCATTCAAACACCACTATTCAGCATTGTTCCTAATACTGGGGGTGCTTCAATGAACATAAAAGATCCCTATTCTCAAGAAATTTATATTCTACTTTGGAGAGACAGACAATTACCTAGAAAATAAATGAATACATAAATAAGTAGAACTTTCTTATAGTGAAAAGTGCTTTGCAGGAAATTAAAAACTGGGTAAGTGATAATATGATAGCATATGCCTTGGTGATGGTATTAGGTTGAGTGATTAAGAAGAAGCCTCTTGAAGGAAGTGACATTTGAGCTGAAAGCTGATTGATGAGAAGGAGCTTTTCATGGCAGGCACTCATGGAGGAAGAGAATCCCAGGCAGAGGCAGTGATTAATGCAAAGGTCCAGAAATGGGAACTTAGCATGTCGGAGGAACAGAAAACTCAGTGAGGCTGGAATGCAGTGAGTAAGCAGGAGAAAAGAGCTTACAGCAGAAAGAGGAAGAATTCAAATCATCTAGGACTTTGTAAGATAAAATAGGGAGTTGAATTTTATTCTAGGTGAAATGGATAGCGATTGGAAGTTTTTAAGCAGGGGAAGGGCTCTCCGATATGTAATTTAGGAAGAACGTTCTAAAATTTAAGATGACTGTAAAGATTATAAAAGGGCAAAAAAAAAAAAGAACGGAAAGCATTAAGAAGTTGTGTCAGTGCTTCATACACCAGACAATGGTGGTTACTGTGGAGATTTTAAAAATAGAAAGAGTTAGGGTTTATTTTAAAGGTAAGGTCCAGAGGAACTTCTGATACATTGGATGTAGTAAATAAGGAAAAGAAAACAAACAAACAAACATAATTTTGAGAATTTTGGCTCGGGAAATGAGACAGAAGGTGGTGTTATCTAATCAGGTGAAGACTTACTGGAATAAGAGAAGGTTGAGTATATCAACCAGATGTTGACAAACTTTCTCTAAAGGACCAGATAGTAAGCATTTTAGTATTTGAAGACTATACAGCCTCTGTTGTAACTACTCAAATCTACCACTGCAGTGTGAAATAAGCTATAGACAAAATGTAAAAAAAATTAAAAATGATGTGGTTGTGCTCCAATCAAATTTTACTTAACAAAATTATGTGGAGGGTCAGATTTTAGTTGTAGTTTGCCAACAGGTTGTGTAGACAAAAAATTTTGTCCAGGTCCTGTTAAGTTTAAAATGTGTGTCAGACATCCAAATGAAAGTACCAAGTTAGATATTTACTACTGGAGTTCTGAGGAGAGGTCAAGACCTCAGGTTGAGATTTGGGATTTTTCAGCATTTAGAATGTGTTGAATTTGAGCCACAATGTTGAGTGTACAGACAAAGAAAAAAAGGAGACTCAAGGATAATGTATTGAAGCACTCCAATATTTGGCCTTTTGAGGTAAAAAAGGAGCAATCAGAGAGACAGGAGGAAAAATCATCATAATTTCGTGTCAATGAAGCAAAGAGAAGAAGTGATTTCCAGAAGTCATGTTGAAAGCTGCTAGAAGATTAAGTTAAGGCTAAAAATGAGGCTATTTGATTTAGCAATGTGGAGGATATTTTGATGACTAATAGTTGAATTTCTGTGAAATGTGAGAAGTGGACATAGCAATAAAAGACAATTGTTTTACAAAGTTTGTCTGGGTAGGGGAGTAGAAAATTTGGGTCACAGTGAAATATGAGCTAAAGTGATGGCTTTTCATTTAAGAATGAATGATGATAGAACATGTTTATTAGTTGTTGGGAATGAGTTATTGGACAGGGAAGAACCAAGGTAGGCAGAAGAAAAAGAATACAAGTAAGAATTCAATGCTGCAACAAGGAATGATGGGCTCAAATCCAGAACACGAGGGGGTGAGGACTGACTTTGTCTCAGAATCTGGAGATTTTGGGTAAGTCACTTCTCTTCCTTCTTTTGGAAGCCTTATTTAATAGTTAGTGGTATGCTAGAGCCCATTTGAATCAGCTAGAGAGCACCAGTGTAAGATATCCAGGAATTTTAACTTTTGATAACTTGAAATTGGCCATGCTGTGAGTATTTACTACAAAGTAATAAGCAAATCCTACAAATCAAGACCTTTTTTTTTTTTTTTTTAAAGAATGTGAGAGCGTTGGACTGTTAGTCTCCTGACCTTCGTATCTGGAGACCATTACAGGGATTCCTTTGAGATGTTTTAATACTGAAGTTTCCATGTTAAAATCCCGCTATTCTAACCATTGTGGGCTATTGCTAGAAACTGGTACAGAAACTCTGAAACCAGCATATGAACTAGGACTCAAAGCACTGACTCTTCATAGTTAACTGGAGTGTTTTCAATATAAAGGGGACCTTGAACCTTAAAAAAAAATCTGAACTATGAAAATCTGTCTGGAATGAGGTTTAATCAGATGCCTATTCTCACGACAGTTTTATTCTTACTCAGTGTCTGGATTTTTGACTTACAACTGGCCCATGGAATCAAGGTTCCCTTCTTGTGTTGTCCAAATATGCCACTTCCCATTGGCTACTGATGCAGACCTTTTCCCTGACCCTAACTCCATTTGGCTTCCCAAGCAGGGTTTGGGCAGTCGGCTCATCTTTTCTCAGTAGTGATCCCTGTTTTTATCTCTATTTGGGCTTTGCAACTCCCATCAGGATCCTGATAACTTATTATGAATTTAATGTGTTTCCCCAAAATGCATATGTTGGTTTCCTGACCTCTAGTATGATGGCATTAGGAAGTGGGAGCTAAATAGGTCATGAAGGTAGAGCTCTTATGAATGGGATTAGTGCCCTTAGAAGAGACTTGCAAGAGTTTGCTAGGAGAAAGGAAAGAGAACATGGTTGTCTGCCAAACAGGAAGTGACTTTATCAGACACCACATCTGCCCAAGCCTTCATCTTGGACTTTCCAGGTTTGAGAAATGTTAGAAATAGATGTTTGTTGTTTAAGCCACCCAGTCTACGGTATCTTTGTTATAGCAGCCCCAAAATGATTAAGACTCAACCTATACAAACAGTGTATGAGACCTAATTACCCCATAGAGCTTCTGTATTATAAACGGGAATAATGGTTATGTGTGTGAGGCACATAGAAATTCCAACTTATTTTCATTTGTAATTACTGTAAAACAAACCAGAAACTAATTGCTACCAAGTCTTCAAACTTCATAAGTGAAACTCATGCCAGAATAAACAGATGGCCTCCAAACCTCCTTCAAGAAGCACATCCCACTACAGTCAGGACTCGGTTGCATCCAAATATGTGCCATAAGGGAGCTTAAAAGTTGACATTTAGATCTGCAGTCCTGCACATTATAGGCTCACATGTTTAATAGGATTGGCATGTCCTATGCCTCTAAGTCAATTATGCTTCTAAAAGGATAGTGGGGAGAGGTAAATTAATTCTCCTGAAAGAGCCTCATTCCTCTAATTTTTAATAGTTTTCCCTAAGATTTCTCCCTGACTAAATACCTGGTTGATATAGAGAATAGTGCAATTTGGGAAGGCAGATATTTTATCTCTTTTCTCTTCTTCAAAATATCATTAGATTGCAGATTTCAAAAACTGTGATGCAAATATAAGTAATTACTTATAATAGTAATTACATATTAATGATCCTATTGGTTAGACATTGTGATTGGACAGTGAATAAAATGTGCCTGCTCTAGGATCAACTCCATCCTTCTAACTAACAGTCTTCAGAAGTGGGGAAAGAAATGAGAAAAATTTTTTTCTTCATTACTTTTATTTTCACTCTTTTCATAAGTTTTCTCATTAACCAAATTTACCAAGTTTATATTGCAATTTTATATTACTTACACTATTGGAGAAATGTGAATATTAGAAGTAATGGCAAGAAAGACATCACCAGGCCAGGAGGCAAAAGAGAATTGGAACTGGAAAATCAAAACAGGTCACAAAGATTGTATTTACTTTCATTGATTCTGTCTTGAACTTTCTTGGTGAAGGACTAGAAGTCTCTAAAGAAATGTAAGTATCTATGGAATTATCTTCTTTTTAAAAATGTTATTGATCTTATAAATAATGGCACCTTATATTTGTACATGGCTAGCATTATACAGTAGATGTCCACATGTATTACATGCATTGCGTGCATTACATTTCCATTATTTTTATTTTGCAAATGAGGAATGAAATCCAGAGATGAGGAACAACTTGGCTTAAGTTAAAGAGACAATGAAAAACCAAGAATGAAGTCAGGTCTTGTCAACCTGATTGCATTCCTCTTTCCTTTAACTAACAAACTCTAATTGCTTACATCGATATTCATTTATTAATTCAGTTAATAGTAAAGAATGAGACACATCCTGTATCCACTCTATGCTAGTACTTGGTGTATGGTGGTGAATAAAACACAAATTGTCCTTCCCTTATTGGGACTTAGAGCCTAGCTGGCTATAGAGAAAACAGTAACAAAAAAATGTCTAAAAAAATAACAAAACATGTAAGACAAGTGTCATAAAAAATGAGCAGGGTGCTCTTACACAAAGAATATGGGTATGTCTTATTTGAGGTGACAAATAGTAAGTGTAGGTCTCTCTAATGATGGGAAATTTAAGCAGAAACCTAGAAAATGGAAAGGGCCAAGTATGTGAAAAGTGGGAGAAAAAATATTGCAGGCCAAAGGAACTTGTGGCAAGGAAAGGGTTTGATATGCTTGAAAAACTGAAAGTTTGACACTGCAATGAAAATGGAAATAATGAGTGAGAGGATGTCAGGAGAAGTTGGAAATGTGGTCAGGGGCTAGAAGAAGGAAAGCATTGCCGGTCATGAAAGGAGTTTACATTTTATTCTAAGTTCAGTAGGAAGTCAGTGTGTTGTTTCCAGGAAAGAATGGCATCATTGTTTTTTTTTTTTTTTGCGGTACGCGGGCCCCTCAGTGCTGTGGCCTCTCCCGCCGCGGAGCACAGGCTCCGGACGCGCAGGCTCAGCGGCCATGGCCCACGGGCCCAGCCGCTCCGCGGCATGTGGGATCCTCCCGGACCAGGGCACGAACCCATGTCCCCTGCATCGGCAGGCGGACTCTCAACCACTGCGCCACCAGGGAAGCCCTGGCATCATTGTTTTATGTGATACTCTTAACAGTGCTGGTAGATAAGTAAGACAAGTATTATGATGGCTGGTGGGCTAGAGCATGAAAAGATGCAGAGAGCTTAGGTAACTTGCCAAAGTTATACAGCCCTTTAGTCACAAACTTCTCATCCAGGTTCCCCTGCCTAGCCTGGTGGAAATATCCATGATAAACTTTAAGATGAGAATGAGTACCTCATGGTTTAAAAATAGCTAAACAGTTTCTGAAACTCTACTGTCAAAATGCATAAGTCCTGAGCAACAGAGAAAAAGTCAGCTTTCAGCAGTGGATTGCAGTTCTCCTAGCTTCAGAGCGTTTAAAACCAGAATGCTTGTGTGGATTTTTGGCAATGGACACATTGTTTATAAGAATTGTCATATCTTAAAAAAAAGAATGTGTAATGTTTAATACAGAAGGTTTATTCACTAGTTAGTATCATGAGAATTAATTAGTTAAAGCTGCACAAATACTTTTAGAATAAAGACTGCTAACACATTAATATATTATGTTCTTGCTGCTATAAATCAGACATGCTGATATTGGAATTTGTTTAGAAACCTTTCACATACCTAAAGTAAAATTTTAGATTTTCTGCTTTTGTTTGTTGTTGTATCCTATAACAGTGTCTGGCTTAAAATAAGTGCTCAGTAAAATTGTGTGCCATGAAATAAATTAAAATATGACTGCATAAACCCTTTGAAAAGTGTGATTACGAAGATACTGATTATTTTGAATTTAATTGCATTTTATGTCAATGGTTACATCATTTACACTGTTAGTTCTCTGCATATAAAGCGGTGAAAATTAATCGAATATAGTGTATACATGTGTGTACGTGTGTGTGTGATTTATTCATCATATTGTGAAACAGTGGCAGCATAAGGGGTCAAAATGTCAGTGTTCTATTGATTGCCCTGTCTCACCACACATTAATTTGTAAGATCAAGAAGATAATCTCTTTAGAGCAGTCTTTAGAATGTTAGGATATACATTTCAAATGTTTTTAAACACAGAGATCATATAGCATAAGGACTTTATTCTTGTCTTAGCAAAAGATTTGAAATCCTGGTCTCTCTATCCATGATAACTCCCCAGTTATTCTCCATATAATTCCTGTGCTTGTTTCTTTCTTGGCAATGATGCAAGCTATAATTGAATTACTTATTTGTCTACTTCCTGTATGCCCCAGCAAAGTATACTGTTCATGAGGACAGGAACCTTGTCCTTCCTATCTTTCACTTCAGAGACTTGCACAGTGCCAAGGCTCAAGGTGCTCCATAAATATTTGGAAAATGAGTCAATGGGTTAATGAGTAGACTAGGTTCAGATATGTAACTAAGGCTTTGGTTCTGTAAATCCTCATACCCTTTCCCTTTATTCTTTACATCATTTATTCTTCAACAGATATCTTTAAAAAGGCTTTATGTATCAGGTACTGTATTAGGCTTTGTGTAGCAAAATGGAAATAAACATAGTCTTTGGGGAAAACAACCTTTTAAGGGACGCAGGACCAAAATAAGAAACACACATAAATAAAAGTCATAAATTATAATAATAGCATATGGTAGCCAAATTGGGTACTGATGTATAGGATAAAGAAGGACATGGGAGTCAAGAAAGATTTGGATGGAGAACATGATTGATTTATGAGAACCTGGGAATGAGGTCAGGGGTCAGTAAGAGACTCCAAGAAGGGACAGTCTTGGGATTTCAGAGGAGCATAAAGGAAGAAAATGAGGCTGGAATACAGTGATCAATAAAGAAAGTGAAGCATGGTAAGTTTGGAGAGGTAGAAAACTATCAGATAGGATTGCCTGATAAAATATAGGGCAACTAGTTGAATTTAAGATAAATAGTAATTTTTTTTGTATAAGTATGTCCCGAATATTTTGTGAGATATACTAAAAACTTAATTGGTGTTTATCTGAAATTCAACTATAACTGGGCATTTTATATATACAGTTGACTCTCATTATTTATAGATTCCATATTTATGGGCTTATGAATTTGCCTCCTCGTTAACATTTATTTGTAACCCCCAAATCAATATGCATGATGTTGTCACAGTCATTCATGGACATGTGCAGAGAGTTAGAAACTTTAACTCACCCAACATGTACTGTCCTAGCTGAAGTCAAGGCAATGCTCTACCTTCTTATTTAAGCTCTCATACTATACACATGTGTCCTTTTCATAGTCTGTTTAGCACCACATATTTCTTGTATATTTGTGCTTTTGCTGGTGATCTTTCTGTTCAAAGTGGTCCCCAAGCTGAAGTGCTGTCTATTGTTCCTAAGCCCAAGAAGATCATATGTGCCTTAGGAGGAAAATATGTGTGCTAGATAAACTTCTTTCAGGCGTGAGTTACATTGCTATTGATCATGAGTTCAAATATTAAGTGAATCATATATTTATGTATATTTAAACAGAAACGTACATAATACAAGATTATATATTGATTGGTTGATGAAAATGTTCCAACTGGAGGCTCTCAGAAACCTAACCCTCCATTTCCCCAGGAACAATGGTTCTGTATTTGCTAATTCAGTGTTGTTGGCAATTTTATAGAACATAAGTACTGTGAATAATGAGAATCAACTATATATCCAGCATATATATGTAAATATATATACACACGCACAAGTGCACTGAATATATATATCTGTGTGTGTTATATTTATTTACACTTATATATTTTATATAATTTATAAATGTCTAAAACATAAAATTTTGTAACATATATAAATATATATATATATATATATATATATTTGTTACACATATAATTCTTTTCTTAATCTGGCAACCTGAGATACCATGCAGAGCCTTTTAGACCATGGTAGGTAGTTCAGATGTCATTCTAGGTTTCTATGTTCAAAAAGCCACTGCAGTTTTATCAGCAAGAGCTTAAAAATGGAGAAAAAGTTGAGAGGGGGTGAAATTTGGAAGCAGGGAGAACAATTAAGTGTCTATTGTGGTAGCCAAAGGAAGGACAGAAGATAAACTGATTTAAAGATAAACTGCTGTTGGTAAAGATAAGAAATAATAGACATTTTTGAGGTTAATTTTGAAGGTAGAATAAGACTATGGGCAAGCCACACCAGCACCCTCGATAAACATGAACAGCCATATGAGTACACATGAGTGGATAGATTGTAGTGAAGGTTAAAGATGGAGGTAGTAGTAGCTATCACTTTAGTGGGTCATTAGAAGAACAAAATGGGATAACACATGTAAAGAGGCTGGTGTAATTTATACTTATGGGGAATGTGCAGGAAATCTAAATGCATTCTCCCACTGTGCTCACCACTCCACAGACGAATCTTATATTTTGCCATAAATATTAGTTGAAAGGATTTTTTTCCAGAAAAATGAGTTTCCACAATAGTTATCTTTAAACAGTTCATATGACATTGTTTTAGCATCAACATAGTTTTCATATCCATGAAAAGCTGCCTGCAAGTGAATTGGATGCTCCCTTAGGTTTAGTGGTATAGGCATATATTTGTCAAGTGTCCAAAGCTTTCTTAGTATTCCACAGGAATGAACATATAAATATTCAGATGCTCATGTTCTTGGCCAGCATTAGCAGCATAAGGCACCAAAGCCTGCCATGTGGTCCAAACCTTGTAGTCTTTAATTCAACACTAATGGCTGAGACATAAGAGCAAACACTTGTTCATGTTCCAGGGTCATCTGCTATGAAATCCGCTTGGCAGGTCAAGTTGGAGAAATCTTGACACAGAAAATGTTAAATAAAGGTTTGCTTTAAACCTCCATACTTCATAGGGCTTAAGTTGTTTCTGGTTTATGAGTGATAAATACTGCAAGATCAGATGTTAAATAGACCCTCCCATTTCTAGCAGGCAAATGTTGGAAGAGTCCAAGGAATGTACTGGAATGCTTTCCAGTCTCAAATATAGGGGATAAAATGTTAGAAACCAGATTGTATTGGTTTGAGATTAGCTCTCATGTTAAATGAAATGGTTTTCCTGAATTAATTAATTAAACAATAGAATGCGTACACATTATTTATTCAAATCGTTTGTATGTATAAAATGCATAGTTTAGTGTAATGCAGTTTTGAAACATTAAGATAGAATGGCACAAAGAAAAAGACAGGAGGAAAAAAACCCTGTAGTTTCTAAATGTCTGCTCAAAGTTCTCTCAATAGGAAATCTGTAACTACTCAAGGAAAAAAGAAAACATCAGTCATGTCTACTAATTTAATCATGTACCCAATCAGTAGAGTCAGAAAGAAAAAGAGTCAAATTCAGTTTGTGGTATGTACATGGGCACACGCACCTGCACATCATACATAGGGATTGAGAAAGTATGGTTGGGGAAGGGGGTGGCAGGTTACATTTCTACCTGAGACATGAAATGCTGCTTTTGTTGGCCCCCTATCTCATAATCTAGTATTCAAGTCCAGATCAAATTTCATGCAAAGTGATTCCATCTTCATAAATAAAAATATGTCACCAGACTTAGAAGGGCAACACTATTCTCTTCAAGCTTTTGGCAAGGATGTTCAACATTTTATTTGAGCCAGAGGGACCTGATCAGCAGATATAGTGTCACTCAGGGTAAGTTTGTGTGTACTCAAGGAAAAGGGAGGAAAGAGGCAAGACATAACCATTGTTAGGCACAGATATTTGTACACGCAAGAGTCTAGGAATGCAAGCTTTTTGGCTTCTTCTGACCCTCTGTTCCAAAATGTTCATACACACACAAAAACCCCTATTTTTTTCTTATGAAGCCTTGTTTTTTTTGTTATTATTACATTTGAATAAAATTTTGAGGTTTCAAAAGAATTATAGGCTGGCTCATTGCATTTTTATGTTCTAAATCCATACCACTAAGCATGACTGTAAGGTACTTTATAATCTGACTTCTGTTTTACCTCTCTCTTGTGTGACTTTACTATACTAACAGTGTTTAGTCTTCCACTTAACTCTTCTTCTTGCCCTGTGTTTGGAACTTTGTTCTTTTCCACCTAACTCTGGTTGGTAATGAGGTCTGACAGTATCACCACCACCTGGGAGCTTATTAGAAATGCAAATTCTATGGCTCCAGCCTAGACCTCAGAATCAGAATTTCTGAGGTTAGGGTCCAGCATTTAGCATTTTAACAAGCCCTCCAGTCAATTCTAATGCATGATCAAGTCTTAGAACTACCAACCTGACTTTTGGTTTAGAGGCCCAGCTCATGGTCGTCTCCTACAGGAACTTACTAACAAATCCTTCTTATTGACCAAATTCCCTCCTCCTTGTGCCCTTAGTAACCCAAATACATCAATGCTTATCATTTTTATTGAAATTATTTGCTTATATTTTTGCAGTAGGGATCAAGATTCTTTTGCTACAATTCCTATGAGTAAAAACAAAACAACAGTGGCCCAAAATTTATTTTCTATCTGGCCAAAAATTTATTTTCTATCACTGGTTTCCTCATGATTTAGGTAGGCAATATAGCATAGTGATTAAGAGAATAAATTAATGTCTGGCTCTACCACTTACTACCTGGGTGACTTCGTGGGATTTGCTTTATCTCTGTGGATCTCATTTGTAAAATGGACGTAATAATGTTGCTGGACTGTTGTAAGGATTAAATGGGTTAATACATGTAAAGCACTTAGCATGGTCCCTGGTATGTAGAAGGCAGTGCCTAAGTATTCCTCCCCATTCTCTCTCTGTTCTCCATCTGGGACCACAATAATAAATATTTTAGACTTTTATTCCCATGCCCTATGTTTCTTATGTTCTTTTCTGGATTTTTCCTTATTTTAATTTTCTTCTTAATGCTTCAGTATATGTCTCTTCTGATCTACTTACCAGTTCATTAATCCTGTTGTCAATTGTATCTAACATGTTGTTCTTTGAATCTGAGTCCTTAATTATATTTTTTATATTTTACATTTCAAAATTTTAATTTATTTTAGAGTTTAAAGTTAGTGTTGCCAAATAAAAGAAAGTGTTCCCAGTTAAATATAAATTTCAGGTAAGCAAGAAATAATTTTTAGTATGAGTATGTCCTAAATATTTTATGAGACATACTTTTACTAAAAAAGTATTTGCTGTTTATCTGAAGTTGAAATTTGACTTGAAATTCTATATTCTAAATTCTATATTTTTATTTGCTAAATCTGGCAATCCTATTTCCAGTTCTCTACTAAACATTTTTATGACTCCACAATTTTTTAGTATATAAAACACTGGTATTTAAAAATCTGTGTATCCAAATATCTGGAAGTTATCCAGTGAATCTGTTTTATTTTATTTTTCTTTCTCTTGGTTTTGATTATATGGACTTGTCTATTGGTGCTGTGGGCAGAATTCTAAGACAGCTCCCAAGATTCCTGACCCCTGGTGTATATGCCCTGTGTAATCTTTTCCCTTGAATGAGAGAGGGAACTGTGACTCTGATGGGGTATTATTCCCCTGATTATATTATTTTCTATGACAAAGGGATTTTACAAATGTAATTAAGGTCCCTAATCAATTGATTTTAAATTAATCAAAAGAGGTGTTATTCTTACTCATTCTAAATCAGATGAGTAGGTCAGGGTTGTTTGACCTAATTATATAAACTCTTTAAAATTGAATTTAGAGCTCAAGGACAAGGGAAGTCAGAGAGATTTAAAGCAAGGGAGATGCTCTTTGCTGGCCTTGAAGACAAAGTAAATTTCCATGTTGTGAGAGGGACCATGAAGGGGGGGGCACGTGGAAAGAAACTGTGGACATTATGTTAAGGACCTGTAGTACCTCCCAGACAATAGCCAGTAGGAAAACAGCAACGTCAGTCCTGTAGCCACACAGAACCAAAACCTGAACATTCTTAAGAGAGGACCCCCAACCTCAGATGGGATCACAGCCATGGCTGACACTTTGATTTCAACATTGGAGACCCTGAACAAGGGGCCCATATAATCTGTGCTGATAGTGGAAACTGTGAGTGAGTACGTTTGCGTTTCTTTTCTACTGATTTTTAGTGTGAGAACTGGCCTCTATCAAACTAGCTTACCATTTTAAGCTACAGAGATTTCATATAAAATTTTAAAATTCTAACTTGAGAAATACAGTCAATCCAAATAGATCCACTCTAGATACATCACTGTTTATAAAGATAATCTTGACCCTACAAATATGAGTGTCTAAAAGTACTCGGTTAGGAAATAAGAGAAAATCAAACTTTTTGAGTAAATATGGAGGGTTATTAGGAGACGGATATTAGATTCTTAGATCTGTAAACAGTTGTCATACAGGATTTATTTTTAAAAGCATACTGCCAGTTTGAATTCAATATGGTAAACTAGACTTACATATTTACTTCACTACTGAGAGTCCACTGGGAAAAAAAAGTAATAATGGAAATAACTTTAGAAATGCAAAGGAAAAGAAAGCATACCAAAAAAGGAAACATTTCAACAAATTTCTAGGTGTTGTAAAATGGACAGAATAGGTAGAAAAATTACTTTCCTTAGAAGTGGGAGAATCTGCCCAACAAAACCCCTTTCCAGCCTTTGACTTCAGAGTAATCAGGTACTGAAAGTTTGGGAACACAATGGGAGCAGAAACCAGAAATTGATTGGAAGGTCCTATAAATTGTCACAGCTCGACAATATTTTCTCTCCCAAAGGAGCATAGAGGGTAAACAGCAAAGATGTTTACCATGAAGGAAACAATATCCCAAAAGCCAATGACTCTTCTCTAAAAGAACTGGATTATCTCCTTAGGAAAACGTAAGTTCTTTAATGAGGACACTGGTTCTTTTCTTATCTGAGCATTTTAGGGAATCTGTGGCCAGTATCACTGTCCTTTTAAAGTATGAAATGACAACCAAAAATCGCTAAAAGCAGCAACTTGAAAGAGTAGAAACAAGAGAAATAAATAGATGAGCTTTTTTCAAAGGAAACAGACCTAATTTATAGGAAAAAATTTAAAGTTATAATCTATAAAGATTTACAAACCTATTACAACCATAAAAAATGAATGGTATGCTATAAAATTTTTAAATCAAGAAAGTTCTCTTAGAGAGTAAGAATATAATTGTCAAAAATTAACAATAGAACTTCTAAATAAAGTTGAATAATTCTTACGATATATGAGGAAAGGAAAAAAATACAAAAATGGGACAAACTCAGAAGGTTCAATATTGCAGAGAGAACATTAGAAATAAAGAATAGGAAATAATAGAAGATAATTTTGCAGAAATGAAGAAAGACCTAAACCTTCAGAACTGAACCCAGAGCATGCAGCAAAAAAAAATTAAAGAACCTAGACATGTTATCTTGAAATTTCATAACACTAAAAATAAAAAGAAAGTCCCAAAAATGTCCTGAGAAAAGAAAAGCGAGTTCACTACTAATGAGAAGAGCATCAAAGTCTCATCACCTATTGTGAATGCTAAAAGTTATGGACAGATAAATTTAAATTTGGATTTATTAAAATTGAATAGGACCTGTAGTCCTATCCAATTGAGAAGGATTGAGAAGGAAGTAAAGGAGGGAGGGAGGGAGAAAGGGAAGAAAGAAAAGACATTTTCAGACACCCAAGTAGAAAGAAAATAATCTCCTGTTTGCCCACCCTTTTATAGAGCTAGCCCTTATAACAACCTAAAATCAGAAACAGAAGACTTTATTTCTGGAGAGGAAAAAGGTGGGAGAGAGACTGTGGTTACCATTACTTTTATTTTATTTCAACCCCCTCTGTAGCCATTAGTTTTGTGACTAGTGTTTATCTTAAGCATGCCCTGATTTAAGGAGTTGAAATTAATTAATTAATTATGTTAAATGTCAATTTGACCTGAAAAACTTCAGCCCAACCAACAGAAGCACCTTATTTTGATTTTTGTATATGCAATTAGACTAATTCTGATTGATCATTTAATTATACTACTCTCTTAGTTGTCTATAACCTCAGTCCTGATATAAATGAATCAGAATAATCAGTACATTTCATAATTATTCAGCATAAATCCTTTCTTTGTGATACAGTCTCCCTTGTCAAACTCCCTTTAAAAAAAATCTAAAGATATTCTCTTCATCATGCCTGACATGTAACATCTGTGGCTAGTATAAGACAACAAAGGGAATATGCATAATAAAGCTTACTAGAAAGAAATTTAATTTGAAAAATATATTTTATTTTCACAGGTGGCTGGATATTGCGTCTTGTCATAAAATCGAAATGATGTGCTTGGTGTTCGCGTGTATTTGAAACAATAAAGGACTTGTACAGCCATCAAATACCACGTTTTGCTTCTTCATTTAACGGAATTCCAGAGTCACTGTAATATGCTGTTGTATGAAGGAATCTCTAACGGAGTACAATTATAGTTTTGTTTTGTTATTTAATCTTTGAGAGATCACTGGGATTATCTAATTCAATTAATTTACGCATCTCTTGTCTGAACAATTGATTAGACCATTAGATTCAGACTTTCACAAAAAAGCATTAAATAGGTCTTCCCTGGTGGTGCAGTGGTTGAGAGTCCGCCTGCCGATGCAAGGGACACGGGTTTGTGCCCCGGTCCGGGAAGATCCCGCATGCCGCAGAGCGGCTGGGCCTGTGAGCCGTGGCCACTGAGCCTGCGCGTCCGGAGCCTGTGCTCCGCAACGAGAGAGGCCACAACAGTGAGAGACCCGCATACCGCAAAAAAAAAAAAAGCATTAAATATAATACAGACTGAGCTAAAAACAGCCAGCTTAATTATCACTTGGCCTTGTGTGCAAGGTATGCTTTTGGCCACAGAGATATAGTGGTTAACAAGGTAGATAAATAGATAATGCACCTTCCTTTATGGAGCTTCCATTCTAGTAATTTTTGTTTTGCAAAAGGATGACAATAAAAGGGAAAACGGGGGGCAAATGGAGCCCATGTTCAAATACTAAGCACATATCATTTGCATTTTTAAAACAGCATTAATCAGATGACAAAGGATCTCAATTTTTTATTTTACTTGATGAACATATTCAGGTTTTTCCTCCCAAGAGGAAAAAAATTATACTTGGGACTATATAATTTCTCTGAAAGTTGTAGTTGGTCAGAAGTCTCCCCTCCATCTCTAGAGGGATAGGTAATTCATGAGAAATCCTTTCCTTGTGTTTCTTTCAGCTGTACTAAGAGATGCAAAAATATGTAACTAAGCCTTGAGAATATGGAGACTATGTCAGGAAGAAAGAGATATCCAGAGATATCTCTGGATATTATTTTTTTCAAAAAAAGATAAAGAAAAGTAGGTCCAACAAGGCAGAGGCAGGACAAAGTACTTACTCCAGATCTCCAAGTTCATCTGAGACCAACAAGAACTGCTAGAAGTCCCTAAAGACCATTACAACCCCCTTGTCCTTGATGCTGTGCAGCCACATACATCCCACTGTAACTACTTAATGTTCTTTTAAATATTCACCCTGAACTGAAGCATTTAATTTCCTTTTCTGCTTCCACCGATGGTACCCAAACTCTCTCACTCATTGGGGTGATTTTGTGGAACTTCTTCCACCTGCCTTTTCTTCTGTGAGTGACTTTGGCTAAAACATTCACTTGTTGAAATCCCAAATGTTCCTCAGTTTTAAATGAAATTTCACTTCAACTTTGACCATGCCCTTGATCCCTCTAGCTGGAGGGATATGTCCTTCAACTTCACCATCATGTCATGTCACTCATATAAGATATTTCACATATACCAATATCTTGTAGATATTACTAACAATTGTTTATCTCTTCAAACCACCATCAAATTTCCTTGAAGTGTAGGGGTATGTTTTGTTCGGATGGAAAGACGCCAGATAGAATTTAATGAGTTTTGAACTGGACTACGAATGCTGAATGTCACTACCAATCTCTATGATCATATTTAAAATCCTTAATGATTCTGAATGCAAATTTGTCATCTATAAAATGAAGGTGCTTCATCAAAATAGCTGTGTGATCCTACTTCTGCTCCACAGTGCCTAACATACTACTTTTAATATGGAAGGCCATTATAAGCATTTATGGAATTGTGAATAAATTTACTTCAAGAGTAAATGATTCAGGGTGATAAAAAGGTATTGTCTTTCTCTTTCTGACTTACTTCACTTAGTATGATCATCTCTAGGTCCATCCATGTTGCTGCAAATGGCATTATTTCATTCTTTTTTGTGGCTGTATAGTATTCCTGTGTGTGTGTGTGTGTGTGTGTGTGTGTGTGTATCCCATCTTCTTTATCCATTCGTCTGTTGATGGACATTTAGGTTGCTTCCATGTCTTGGTTATAGTAAATAATGCCGCTATGAACATTGGGGTGCATGTATCTTTTCAAATTAGAGTTTTCTCCGTATATATGCCGAGGAGTGGAATTGCTGGATCATATGGTAGTTCTACTTTTAGTTTTTTAAGGAACCTCCATACTGTTTTCCATAGTGGCTGCACCAATTTACATTCTCACCAACAGTGTAGGAGGCTTCCTTTTTCTCCACACCCTCTCCAGCATGTATTATCTGTAGACTTTTTGATGATGGCCATTCCAACTGGTATGAGGTGTTTTGATTTGTATTTCTCTAATATTAGCAATATTGAGCAATTTTTATATATGTTTTGTTTTTCTCTCTCTGTATATTGCACTTTTCCACTCATTGAGATTGTGCTTATTGGCTTAATGGAGGGATACAGCAGGGAACAAGCTTGAAACAGCCAAAAGGGCTTCCTGGCTCTTTCTAAGCCTCTGTAAACAGAAGCAGTGCAATGGACATAAAGAAAGTGCTTGCCTCAGGGATAGAACCATAGCAAAGATGATGGGAAATGATGAAAGTAGAGAGGATAGTAGGTCCAGGGCTGAACTTCTGAAGAGGCATCAAGACCTGAGAAAAAGGGTAGTTGGTGCATAGAGATGAACAGAGGCAAAAGCCATAGACAGCTCAAACAGAGAACCATGAGCCTTGATGCTATTATTGTCTCATTACTGACTGGTGCCGATGACTCATTGACCTTTACTCCATCTTGGCACTACTTAAGATTCCATATGTACCCACAACACATTTTAAATCTGGAGGAACCTTGAAAAAAACTGCGGTTAAATTTTACATATTCTTGGTGAGATTAAAATATGAATAGTATTTAAAAATATGTAACATGTTTTTGCACATCAGTGTATATAGGCTGAGATTCATATCTTCAAAACACAATGAAAGGGCTTTGCAAACTGCAAATTGCTACCGAATAACTCTAGCTCTTTTGAGTGCAAAGCTTTGCTCTACAGACCTGACAGTGGGATCTTCTGAACTTTGCTAATCTGAACTGCCGCTCTCCAGGCCTAACATGATTCTGAGATATCTGAAAGACTCCCTATCTATTGGCTCAGTTAATTCTTATTCTTTTTTGTTGTTTTTCTATCAGCAATCCTGTGGAAAAGCAATGCTGAGATTTACAGTCATTTCTCTGTCAGTTATGCTTACTAATTTTTGGATATCATTATAAAATATCACATTTGCATGATGAATTCCCACTTAGTATGTTTCAACAGTGACTCATATTCTATTTTAACAGACGGGTAAAGTATTTTTAATGTCATTTTTGAGTGAAGCCAAACATTAATATTATTCCCAGTGTACAGCCCAGTAACTTGAGGCATGATCCTATTGCTAGTGGTTGACAAAGCCTAGTCAACCAGGAACTCCAAACTAAACTTTTGTCTGTAGATCTCAGGCTCTTTTTACTACACGTTCTGGCTTAAAAACTATTGTTTTCCTGGGAATTCCCTGGTGGCGCAGTGGTTAAGACTCTGCTCTCCCAGTGCTGTGGGCCCAGGTTCCATCCGTGGTGGGGGAACTAGATCCCGCAAGCATGCCACAACTAAGGAGCCCACCTGCCACAACTAAGACCCGGCATAACCAAATAAATAAATATTTTTAAAAAATAAGCTTGCTTTAAAAACAACAACAACTATTGTTTTCCAGCCTTCTCATTTCTCACTTCTGTTCCCTTCTCCTTTTAGGAATGGTGTATTCCAGCAGCCAGCCAAAAGATCTCCAAATGGCCAAAGCCAGAACAATGTGAGTAACAAAATGAAAATACTGGATTATAAGTCAAATTCTAACATAAACATTAATGAGTCCAAAATGAACTAAGTGATGATTTAATTATATTTAATACATAGATAAATCAATGAATAAGGAGAGTAAACAAATTTTCAGTGTAGAAGAATGTCAAATAAATCATATGGATTCTCTCCCCTTTCACCTCAGGAAGGCAAAGCATAATGCCCTGCTTCATAAATGCAGGCTGTTTAGTAACTTCCTTCCAAACTGCGCAGTGCACAAAGGGGGAAAAAGAAACTTTACAGTGGACCTGACAAACATTACCTCAGCCAAGTGATCAAAGTCAACCTCAGCAGTGATAAGTCATGTTGATGCTATGCACCCTTGAACTGGTGTGATGGGAGTGCATTTTACTTTTGTGGTCTTCCTCTCAAAAACCTGTATCTCAGTCTAATCATGTGAAGAACGGCAGACATACCTCAGATGACCAATGTTGTACAAAATGCTTAACCAGTGCTACTTAAAAATGTTAAGATCATCAAAAACAAGGAAAGCCTAAGAAATGGTCACAGTCAAGAGGAGCTTAAGGAGACATGACAAAGAAATGTAATGTGGTATCTGGAAACAGAAAAAGGACACCAGATAAAAACTAAAGAAATCTGGATATAAATTATAGACTTTAGCTACTGATAATGGCTTATTAATGGTACTATAATAATGTAAGATATTAATAAGGGAAATTGGGAGGGAAGAGGAACTCTGTACTATCTTTGCACTTTTCTATAAATGAAAACTATTCTAAAATTTTTTAAATGGCATATTTTTCTTTCTGTATAATCATCTGCACAGCCTCCTTGCACTGTAATATCTACTCTTTTTGTCCTATATAACATTCACCAAATTTTCATTCTAACTTTATGCTAAAGAATCAATTAATTTTTCAAAGCATGCTGATAATCTGAGGAAAATAGGATATAGATTTGAGGTCTAGCTTGCTCTCCTCCCAAGCAGAGAAACGCCAGATCTTGCCAACCACCCAATCCTTGGTAATTCCCCACAGAAATAGCAAGTCCGCTCTCAAGACTTATTTACAAAGCAGAAACCCCCATCTCCTCGCCTTCTACCTGCCTCCTGCTGCAGGGAATTACCAGAAAGGGCCTAACACCCTAACAATCTAATCAATTCCAAACTGAAAACTTCATTTTGCTTTTAAAAGATTAGCACTGCCCATTTATACTTTCTGCCTACACAGATTTAAAAGAGATATTGCATGGCCGTGCCATTCAATTGCTTACAAAATTAATCCACGTAAAGGGGAGAGAAAAATGAGTTTGAATGGACTTTTTGCTTTGTAGAGTAAACTCCAGCCATAGGATAGAGACAAAAGCCTGATAGATTTGGAAACGTATTCAGCAGGGCAGACAGAGGCACAATCTGAATCTTCTGACCACAAGAAATAGGAACAGCCTCCTCCCAACACTACTTTCAGAACAGCGTTTTGCTTCTGGGAAGAAACTTCTTGGTACATCCAGTGCGGTCCTAGCCCTACCTCAGAAATACCAATTCCGTGTGGAAGTGCAATAGTAAGTTGACTTTCTGTAAGGATTTTATGGTCAGTGTCAAGTCACTGACTGTCTTCTGTGGTTCTGAGGTTTCTCTGCTAAAGGAGATGTGGGAACAATCTCGTCAAGCAGCTGGGCTGGGATGGCAGGGAAATTGACACGTCGCTGCCTGACACAGACCGCCCAGCTTAACTGTGCACGAGGGAGTCTTTGAGATCCTCTCACAAGTCGCACTACAGGGATTCAACTGCCAGAGAGAAAATGCCTTTTAAAAGGACAGCTGTCTGAATTTTTAAGAATTCTGAAAAGAGGTGAAAGTTCAAGAGCTCCTGGTTTTCTTTTCTTCTGTACTCGTTTCCCTCTGTGCGCTGTTTATGTAAAACTGCTGTAAACCAGGCTTTTGGGTTTGTCTTTTGTCCACAGTCAGTATCTTGAGAGGCTAAAATCATGAGGAGAGTCAGGAGTACTGTATCTTAGGCCAAGTTTTTGCATTTTATAGTCCAGCTCCAGTGCTTCTCAAATTTTAATGTGCCTGGGAATCACCTGGGATCTTCTTAAAATGCAGATTCCAATTTGATACGTTTGGGTTGGGGCCTGAGAGTCTTCATTTTTAGTGAATTCCCAGATGATGCTAATGCTGATGGTTTGCAAATCATGCTTCGAGTGGCAAGGGTCTAGCTAATGTATTTTTAGGCATCATACAACTGTACAGAGTTTCAATGCCCAAGTCTTGGGAATGTCAGAAAGACATCCCTCATGCCCAACGACACAGGTTTCTTAATGTCAACCTCTTTTCTTCTCCTGGTTCATCGATTTCTTAAAAAAAAATCCTTCTCTTGTCCTTCCACTTACTTTGTCCATAGCAATTAACATACCCCCTAGCTTCTTTTATCTGAGAAGATAATTTTTATTTCCTTTGAATGAATATATATGTTCAGACATGTTACCATATGAATTTCACCTTTTTCCAACAGCCCTCTCCAGACTTATTCAAAAGCTAAATTTCTTTCCTCTCTCTCCACCATCATCCTTAGCATAAATTTAGTAGATTATTGTGTTAAAATTGCATGTATCTTCTACCTTATATTAGGTTTATATTAAAAGCCTTCTGCTATTAACCTAACACTGGAAGGTGTCAGTCCTAATTTTTTCTTCTCCCAATTACTAATGATGGCTATGAGAGCAACACTGCTGTATGTGGTAAGTAACTGAGGACTAAACACAAACACACATACACATTCTAGAAAGCACATAGGTGACTAGGTTAGTTTTTGTTTGTTTGTTTTGTTTTGTTTCAAATTAAAAAATTAAGTCAATGGGATTTGTGAATGTATAGGAATACAAAGTGGGTATGATAAGAGACACTTAAATTTCACTCTGAAGATATGGGTAATTTCCATAAAATTATACCAAGAACTGTTTGAATTATTTTGCCATATTATTTTACTCTTGGAAATGAGAATAAGCAAGTAGAGTGAAGGATAAGTAAATATCCTAGTTTTCATGGCTTTATGGTTTGAAAGATTTGATGTAATGTAGAGAACATCTACTTCTATGTTCTGTATAACGACATAATCTCACTCACAGGATAGGAAGACAGAATGAGAAAACCTCACTAGTTTGTGAATTCTGCTTTAATTCATCTCCTTCTTATGAATAAAAAAAGAAAATAGCCAAACATGGCAATTTTGATCTTATTTTCATTGTTACCAGTGATTTTTTTCACTAGGGATGTTGTTCAATTAATGAAAAGATTCCACCTATAGCTTGGATTGCATAACAGCTCCTTGTCCTGCGTTTGAGTGAAAGCAGATGAATAAATCACGGTGCAGTGGTGCCTCTTTTTTCCATTGGAAAATTGGTCTGAAAACACAAGGTAAATACGTCACATTAACTTTAATACTAATGTTCACTATTTAGCCAGCTAACTATAACTGAGAGTGTTTATTGTTGTCATTGTGTTGTTTTGTTTCTGTAATTGTATATTGCAACTGTTTAGTGTAGAGTTCTGAGGATGAGAGCTCAGACTGCTTGCTGATGGAATCTAAATAGGACCTCGAAGTTGCTTTGATTGGCTAATACAATATTTTAGAGGTAAAAAGACAGTAATTTGGATGCCATGGGAAGGGGCTTGCACCTGAGTTCAAGGAGTTTTTTTCTCCTGTTTCACTTCCTCACATTCTCACCTTTCCTCTCCCCCATCCAATTCACTTGTGTATATTCCCTGACTTGCGTTTAAGGCATCTGAATTTACATCCCTGTTCTAGAGTTGGTCTCAGTAAAGACTTGGAGTCAACACCAGTGTATCTGCTGGATGGCATTTGCTATCCTAGCACAATGCATACTAGTGCTTTTAGTTTTAATTACCTTTCAGCATTCATCTGTCTATTCTGTTACTTAAACAATTCACTTACAGCCATGGTAGCTTTTCAGTGGTAAACAGAACACCTGATACAAAATCCGATAATCCACTTGTTCTTTTCCTTATTAATCTGAAGTGAAAACACACTCTTAGTTAAAAATCCTCTTTGTATACCTAAAAGATGAGGAAAACTAAACCTCTGAAATATTCTAAAATAGTAAGAATTTGTTTAGCTCATCTTTCCTTTTATCCACATATGTATAAATTAGCCAAGATACACTTTGGGCTAGCAGGTTCGATTTTATTTTGACAATTAGTCAAATAATAGTATAATGTTTTTTCCAATGTATACTCATTGAAATGAGAATATTTCTTTCTAAAAAGAAGCTGCATCAGACTGATCTTCATAAATGTAGAGAGAAAGACAGTATAAAGGACTCCTCAAAGGTCTTCTGAATTTTTAGGATAATTTTTACATGTATTGATCATATTTTAAATGGACAAATGAATTTTGGATGGTCATCAATCATTAGTAAATTTTCTATATGGTGGTAATATCTGCATCAGATTTTACTTTCAACTTAACCAACACATTCACTCAACAAACATCTATTATCTGCTCTGTAAAATGCAGGTACTAGATTCTATTCAGCGGTCATCTCCTTTGCTATGGAATCATTCTTGTTTTGTAGGTTTTTCTTGTATGTAATTTTGAAAGTTACATGGGCATTCAGGCAATGGAAAACAGTACAACATATTGAAAGGCATATGAGAGAGAGAGGATGGATGGGAGGGAGAAAGGGAGGGAGGGAGGGAGGACAGAAGACACTTATTTTAGGAAAGTTCACTACCTGCGTTTTGGCCAATTTTTTAAAAAGTTTTAAAAGTTTTTAAACTTTATTTTGTATTACGTTGACCTTTTAAAATTAGACAAATACAATCTTCTCTTTTGCCTACATTTCTTATTCATTTTCCTAACAACCACAATTTTATGATTTATGATGATCCTTCATGGTATGATAAATTTATAGCTTGGTACATATTGCAAAAACTCAAATCTGAATAGTAACGTTTTTTTTTTTTTTCTGTAAATCCTTGCACAATAAGCAAATTGCTTAGGAGAGGAAGAATGAAAAATAACCACATTTTCTTGTGAAAGGTCAGGTAACGTATTGCAAATCTGGTGAAACAATAGCTTTTGAAATTTAGGAGTCAGGCTTATATATGTATGTTTTTTTGTTTTTTGTTTTTTTTTAAAGGAGGGCTCAGACTAGCCTCAGGCCTCACTCTGGCCTTTTAAAATATGGTTAACTCATATCAATCGTACAATTTGAATTTGTATCTTTAACAGCTAACTTATCTAATCCTTATTAGAAAAAAAAGCTACCTGTAAACTTTTTATTACCTGCCACCAGGACTGTCTCTATAGTCTGTGCATCCACTGCAAATGCAAATGTGGGCCCCTTGTTCAAATATTCTTAAGAATTTCAAGATGGCAGCAGCAGAGAATTAAGTCCAGGATAGAGACTTTCTAAGCGTGGGGTGCTCTGTCCGCATAGGTCACACACCCATAAAGCCTGTCACTAGTAAACGTTTAAGCGTAGGATAACAATGGTAAAGTGCTCTGGAAAAACTTGGTTATTTTGGGTGGTGTGTGTGTGTGTGTGTGTGCGTGTGTGTGTGTGTGTGTGTTTAACATTTTCTTTTGAGATCATTCATATGCAGTTTCAGGAACTAATACAGAGAGCTCTTCTGTACCCTTTACCCAGATTCTCCCAATGAACACATTTTGAAAAACTAGAGTGCAATATCACAACGAGGATATTGACATTGATACAGAGAACTTCGTCACCACAGGGATCGTTCATTTTGCTTTTTAGTAACCACACACACTTCTGTCCTGGCAACCACTTATCTGTTCTCCATTTCTATAACTTGGTCAACGTTTCAAGGATGATGTTTCAGTGGAATCATACAGTATGTAACCTTTTGGGATTGGCTATTTTTATTAAGCATAATCCACACTGTTGTGTAGCACTCCAAAGTATAGATGCACCACAGTTTGTTTAGCCAGTCACCAGATGAAGAACATCTAGGTTGTTTCCAGTTTGGGGCTATCATGAATAAAGCTGCTATGAATATTCCTGTGCACACTCCTGCCTGAAAATGTCTTTACTTCTCTGGAATAAAGACCTAGAAGAACAATTGCTGGGTTACACAATAGTTATATGTTTACCTAAGAAACCTACAAACTCTTCCTAAGTGGCTCTCCTTTCTTAAATTCTCACTGACTGTATAAGAGTGATTCAGTTTCTCTGCATCTTTACCAGCACGTTATGTTTATTTTATTTTATTATTTTTAATATTAGTCATTCACATAGTTGTATAGTGGCTTTACTTTGCACTTCTCTAATGGCTGATGTTATTGAACATATTTTCATTAGCTTATGTTATCATATGTATACATACTTCACTGAAGTTTTCTCTTTTTTTTTTTTTTTTTGCTCATTTTCCACTTGGATTGGTTGCACTGTGAAAGTTGAGTTTCGAGCATTCTCTGTATTTTCTACATAGCGGTCCATTGTTGGATATGTGATTTGCAAATATGTTCTTCCTATCTGTAGCTCTTCTTTCAATACTTCTGACAGGGACCATTGCAAAGAAAAGAGTTTTAATTTATCATTTTTTCTTTTGTGGATCATGTTTTTAGTGTCACGTCTAAGAATTCTTTGCTTAGTTCTAGATTCCGAAGATTTTTTTCCTGTAAGTTTTCTAAAAGTTTTATAATTTTATGTTTATGTCCATTATCTATTTTGAGTTAATTTTTATAAAAGACATGAGACATAGGTAGAGATTTTTATTTTCCCCTATGAATGTTCTATTTCTCTGGCACTGTTTGTTAAAAAGATTGTCTTTTCTCTTTTGAATTGCTTTTGCACATATGTATGAGAGCAGTTGCATGTGTTAGGATGAGTCAAACTCAGGGTTTTCTATTCTGTTCCATTGATCTATGTGTCTGTTTTTCTGTCAATACCAAGTCATCTTGATTACTTGAATATGTCTTGAAATTAGGTAGACTGATACCTCCCACTTTATTCTTCTTTTGAAAATTGTTTTGTTTATTTGCATTTCCATATAAATTTTAAAATAATGTTTTAAGTCTACAAAAATATTGCTGGGATTTTAATAGAAATTGTGTTAACATATATTATTTGGGGGAAAGTTGACTTCTTTACCATATTGAATCTTCAAATCCATTAAAACAGTATGTTCCTCCATTTATTTAGTTTTTCTTTGATTACTTTCATCAGCATTATATAGTTTTAACATAGAAGTCCTATACATGTTTTCCTATATTTACACGTAAATATTTCATTTTTAACAACTGTAAATGGTATTGTACTTTTACGTTTGGTGTCCATGTGTTCCTTGCTTATGTACAGAGATAGAGTTGAGGGTTTTTTTTTTTTTAGATCTTCAACAATTTGAGGAAAGTTCTATTTCTGTGTTTCTGAGGGTTTTTTAAATTTTTATTTTATATTGGAATATAGTTGATTTACAATGTTGTGTTAGTTTTAGGTGCATAGCAAAGTGATTCAGTTATACATATACATGTATCTATTCCTTCAGCTTCTTTTCCCATTTAGTTTATTACAGAATATTTAGTAGAGTTCCCTGTGCTATACAGTAGGTCCTTGTTGATTATCTATTTTATATATAGTAGTGTATGTATGTTAGTGCCAAAGTCTTAATGTGAATGGTGTATTCTGTCAAATGTTTTTTCTATGTTAATGCAATTATATGATTTTTCTTCTTTGGCTTATTGATATAGTAGTTTACATTGTTTCATTTTTGAATATTAAACTGGCCATGTATCCCTGGAATAACCCCACTTGGTCAGAGTGTATAATTCTTTTTATACATCACTGAACACTGTTTGCTAGTATTCTGTTGAGGAATTTTGCATGGGGAATGGGGAGTGTTTCCTATTCTTATATCTACTTACATCATATTTGAAACAAATTTCTTATAAAGAGCATATAGTTAGATCATGTTTTAAAATCCACTCTGCTAATCTCTGTATTTTATTTGGTGTGTTGCCATTTACATTTAATTTAGTTATTGATATGTTAGGGCTTATGTCTGCCATTTAGTTTTTTATTGTCTATTTTTTTCTCCATGTTTTATTTCTCAATTGTATTTCATTTCTTCCTATTGGTTAATTGAAAATTTTTTAGACTTCCATTTTGATTTATCTATAGTGTTTTTGAGTGTTTTTATAATATAGATATTTTAGTGATAGCTCTGGGTTATTATTCATATATAACTTATCAGAGTCTACTGTTGTAATGTTACCCGTTTGACTGAAGTACAGAAACCTCACCTGTTTTATGCCCCTTTACTTTCTCATATTTATAAATACTTGTCTCAAATAGTTTCTTTCATACATTTAAAACCATGTCAGACAAAGTTATAATATTTTTCTTCAATGATGAACATAGTTTAGAAAACTCAGAGGAGAAAGGAATACTACTGTATTTATAATAATTTTGCTTACTGTATTCATTTTTATTCACTGATGTCCCAAGTTTTCTCATTTTATCCTTCTGTTTTTGTTTAGAGAGAAACTTCTTTTAGCCCTTCTTTTGGTGTAGTTCTGCTGGTGACAAAATAATTTTCCTTTTGTTTAAGTATATCTTGATTTCCCATCCAGTCATGAAGGATATTTTCACTTGGTGTAGGATCCTTGATTGAAAGGACTTTTCTTTCAGTTCTCTAAATTATTGTGCCACTTCTTTCTGCCTCCCATGATTTCTAAATAAGAAATCTGCTGTCATTTGTATTTTTTTTTCCCCTAAAGGAAGATATTTTTCTCTGTATACTTTCAAGATTCTTTTTCCTTATGTTTAGTTTTCAGTAACTTAAGTATTATGTCTCATGGCATGGATTTTGGGGGGTTCACTCAGTGTTTATATGTATGTGTATAAAACATTATAAATTGTATTATTAGAAAAGTTGGGGGAATATTTACATGTTCATTTCTAAGAACTAGTTACCTAGCCCACTGAGAATTGCCATATAGCATGTGTACAAAAAGCTTATACAAATCAATAAAAAAAATGTCTAGATGCATGTCTACTTAATGGGAAAAGGGATTATTTATGGCATAGACCATAAATAAAAGAAAAACAAGTGGCAAAGTAACCATATATTCAATAGTTTATCATAACTGGATTATGGATTTTTTTCCTATTAAATTGGGAAAATTCAAGAAGAAAGAGGACAGAAAGAAAATGATACTGCTTAGTTTAATGCAGGGTATACATTCAAATTTGTAAATTCAAAAATAAAATCATTCTGCATAATATCACACTTTATTAACATATTGTGGAAAATAATACAAAATATCTACATTAAAATGTATTAAGTTCATCAGTACCGTTTTTTTAGATTCTATATATGGCATACGGTATTTGTTTTTCTCTTTCTGACTTACTTCACTCTGTATGACAGACTCTAGGCCCACCCACCTCATTACAAACAACTCAATTTCACTCCTTTTTATGGCTGAGTAATATTCCATTGTATATATGTGCCACATCTTGTTTATCCGTTCATCTGTTGATGGACATTTAGGTTGCTTCCATGTCCTGGCTATTGTAAGTAGTGCTGCAATGAGCATATGTGGAATCTAGAAAAATGGTACAGATGAACCTAGTGGCAGGGCAGGGATAAAGACACAGATGTAGAGAATGGACTTGAGGACATGGGGGTGGGGAAAGGGGAAGCTGGGCCGAAATGAGAGAGTGACATTGACACATATACACTACCAAATGTAAAATGGTTGGCTAGTGGGAAGCTGCTGCATAGCACAGGGAGATCAGCTCAATGTTTTGTGACCACCTAGAGGGGTGGGAGAGGGTGGGTGGGAGGGAGATGCAAGAGGGAGGAGATATGGGGATATATGTATATGTATAGCTGACTCACTTTGTTATACAGCAGAAACTAACACACCATTGTAAAGCAATTATACTCCAATAAAGATGTTAAAATAAAAAATAAATTAAAAAAATAAAAGTAATAGGGAAGTTTTGTGATGAGAAGAGAGAGGTGCTAGAAAACTCACTTCAACTGAGTCAGTCTCCTTAAGAGCTAGAGAGGTGGGATAGGGAGGGTGGGAGGAGATATGGGGATATATGTATATGCATAGCTGATTCACTTTGTTGTACAGCAGAAACTAACACAACACTGTAAAGCAATTATACTCCAATAAACGTATTAAAAAATGTATTAAGGATCATAGAACTTCAAAGCTTCTGTGCTGAGTGGATTATAAATGGATTTAATGTAATTGCCACTTAGCTCTGGCTCTTTAGTGAGTAAAAAGTAATAGCTACCATTCTTTATCAGGATTAGTCTTGAATGATGCAAGTTTTGAATTAGGGGAGTCTTTTAGAAAGTCCTCTTTCACACACATAACACATACACACATCAACTCTGTTATACTATGACAAAAGTGTTTCTAAAAATTACCACACTATGCAAAGTCATGAAATAAAAAATAAAGAGCTTATAGGATAAATGGAGTTGGAACATAATGCTTTAAAAACTTTGTCAGTGACATAACATACACACACAAAAAATAGGAAAACATTAAAAATGTTAGCACATTTTTATGCATGTTAAATGGTTAAGAAATACATAATTACAAGAATAAATATATACTTTACCCTTAAAAAGACCTGAAGTTCCCTGAGGAAGTGGGTGTTGAAAGTGTTTCTTTCAGCTTTTGAGGGACTATGAAATGGTGGGAAACGGGTTATCTGAAATGAGACAAAAAGTCATAACACAGACTATAAATGGGTTAGCTATTGATAATAACACGTGCTGAACTGAGGTATCTGCAAGTGTTTGGGTGTATGCGTGTTTACATTGTGTATATGTATATATTCCTACAGGGCTTAGTTCAACCAGGTGCTGTTTCGGCTGAAACACCTAGTGTTTCTCAAAGACGAAGTAACACAAAAGCAAATGTGAAATTTGTGTAATGCTTAAACTGTTCTTTAATATATCAATAGTATTGGAACAAATTCACTTCTTCCAAACAATCATTTTAGCAGAACTGCCTACACCTTCTTTATAATCAGGGTACATTTGTTTACAGGTGCTTAAGTTGGCTGAGACTGTGTAGTGTAGTTTAGTACAATTCCTTTTAATATCGTGTAAACCCTGTAAAATCTGTATGCCATTTGATCCAACATATCAACTTTTGGGACTTTAGTAAGGAAGTTAAAATCTCTTCATTTCAAAAACATTTAGTGTGAGGATAAATTTAAATACACGTAAGTTAAACCCTACTTTAATGTATAAATATAGGTATTTGGTTTAATAAATTATGGTATATCCATATAATCTACTTCCATGAAAATATTAAAATAGCTTTGCAAAACTTATCTTTTGATATGAAAAATATTTACGGCATACAAGAGAGAGGAAAGAGAAGATATTAAAATAATACATATGGTGAAAGAATGTCAAGGATAGTCATTTTTTTTCAGGGTAATGCATGATCACCATGTCCCCTTTTGATAATGTATTATACTAATCAATCAATAAATTGTTGCCTCTGGGTGGATGGGATTATAGTTTTCACTTAAGTATTTTTGTTCGTTCTGTTTCTAAATATTTACTGTTATTTTATTCTTGTAATACATATACAGTTAGCATTATAATAAAAACATACTTTATGCAAATTATAGTGTGATTTTCAGAACAATCTGATGATATATTTTTATTAAGTGATTTACCCGTGGCCCGAAATTTTAATAGGTACACTGCCTTTATTAGACCCAGGCCTTATGTCTTGGGCCACTGGCAGACATTCTAATTGATCCCTGACTCACAATTTTTATCAACACACTCTTGGTGTAACTGCCCCTGAGCAATTAGAACTGGCACATGAGACGACATCTGCTGGCTTCCTCTCTATTTCACCACACTTGTCAAGATGACCACTATGGTGTATTCCCACTTGAACACCCACTGTCACTATCAATCGTGAGAAATTTAGTATGGCTATTTTTAGAGCTGACCAAAATGAACTACACTCACTGTATTGTCGTATGTGTATTTTTGAAACAGATATGTGTCCTACGGCAACATCAATAAATGATCTATTTTTTTCCAGCATATAATGCTATCTTTCTTCTAATGTATCCTCAGAGGATTCATTTTTAGATCTCACTCTTGGACAGAATATTGCCATGCTCTTCTTCACTGGTGACATTGAAATAAAACTGCTGTGAGCCAAGGACTAGAGAAATAAATACAGTATTTTTTTAAAGAAGCTAATCTGATAGCAATTGAGGGGGAAACAATACTGTGCCAATGTCAAAAACAGTGCTTCCTCAAATCCTATCCTTTTTGCAGTGCAGAACAACCTTCCCGAGTTATACTTTTCTCAAGTCCTGAAGCCAAACTTAAAAAGTTTAATCCCACATGAATGAGGAATGAAATCCTTCATAAAACTAGCTCCTGGACAAAAAGCTCTACTTAAAAAAAGAAAGAAAGAAAGAATATAAAAAGCTGACAGCAAATAGCATGGCAAGTCAACAGAATTCTAGCACTGTAGCCTTACCACCTAGCACACAAAGATTCTGGGCAGCCGAGCGTCAAGTTATGTTGAGAAAAAACGTGAGTCTCTGGTGCTTACAAATTCAATTCCATTAAACAAGTATTTATTGAGTGTTTTCCATGGGCTCAGCAATGTTTTAGACACCATGGAAAAAACAAAGGAAGTATAAGACAGTTACTACCCTGAAGGAGTTTGAAATCTTGTTGAAGAGCTTCCTCTGGAAAACAATTTGCTGCTGAATGAGTCAGAAATACACGATTCAAAACACCCTGTGGAAAGAAAACCTATTCACATGTCATCGAGATGTCATTTTAATGGAAGTTCAATCACCTCATTTTTAATTTACCAAAGGAATCAACCCAGAGCATACAAACCTCTTTAGCCTTGTCCACATTTCAAGTAGATCATTGTAAGCAAACAAACTCACTTCCAGACCCAGAATGCTGCTGATGAACTGTGCTGGAGCTGCCTGAATTTGCTCCTTGACCTTGTCTGGCAAGTATGATAGCATTTTTTGCCCAGTAATGTATTATCACCGTGTCCCATTTTGATGATGTATTATACTTACACATCATTGAAGAGGCAATTTGCTTTGATGATGTACCGACATGCAATAGATCACAATTCTGAAGGAGCGAGCGAAGGAGCGCCCTGGAGCTCTATAATTCAAGTAGAGATGGCATCTGTAGAAGAACAGGGAGACGATTAATTTAAATTATCTGGACAGGAACTGGGCTGACAGAAAGACTTTTGACCCTTTCTCAAATGTAAAATGTAAAAATAGTTATGCTAAAAGTGCTATCACATGGTTATAAAAGAGCAGCATCAGAGATCCTGTGTTTATGGAACTTTTCAATATCTTGACTACATTCGTGGAGGCACAGACCCACACAGGTAACAAAAATGCATAGAACTTAATATGTACACACACACACACACACGTGAGTATAAGTCAAACTCAGGTAATCTGAATAAGATAAATGGATTGTATCTGTGTCAGTATCCTGGTGCGATATTACACTATAGTTTTACAAAATGTTAACATGGAGGGAACTGGGTAAAGTGTATACAGAATATTTTGTGCTATTTTTTTTACAAATGCACATTTGTACATTTGTACTTTTTTATAAATGCACACGATTTTACAGTTCTCACTAACTTCAATGAAAATATTTCACATTAAGAATCTCAGTATTCTAAAATAACACTCAATATTGGAATTTGTTATATTTTAAGAAAGTTTGCAGAAGTTAGGAGAAAATCATAAATGCTAATGTTTATAAATCATGAGCAACTTTATGTGATAGCTAAACTGATTGTACGTAAATTTAAGAAGCCTATAGTTTATTACAATTGGGGACAAGCTACTTAAAGTAAGGCCATAATTTCTAAAACACAGTGAGTTTAGGTTAAGAGTCAATGATCATCACTTTTTTTTTTTTTTTTTTTTTTTTTTTTTTTTTTTGTGGAACACGGGCCTCTCACTGTTGTGGCCTCTCCCGTTGCAGAGCACAGGCTCCAGATGCGCAGGCTCTGCGGCATGTGGGATCTTCCCGGACCGGGGCACGAACCCGTATCCCCAGCATTGGCAGGCGGACTCTCAACCACTGCGCCACCAGGGAAACCCGATCATCACTTTTTAATGAAGTAATTAATAAAAAACAAATCTGCCGTTTATAGTAGCAAATAAAATTAAAGATCTGGTGATGTTTAAAATGGAATAAAGACAACTTGACAATGAGGTGAAGGGGAAATAATGAGGTGAATATTAAAGGATTATTACATAAAAGACAGAGGAGACTTTGGTATCATCTCAAGTAAAAGAATTAGACCCAATGATGGAAATGCAAAGGAGGTAGTCAAATGAAGGCGTATTTCAAAATGGAAAAGACTTCCTCAGAAGATTTGAGGGGATATTTCTAGAGGTGCTTTAAACATTTTGGAGGTCTTACACTTCCTTATAAATCTGAAATTCTGTGATTCAATCATAGGCAAAGTTACACTGAAGAAACAAATATTTGACAAGAATGTAGATAACACAATTTACAAAAACTGATGATGATTAGTAAAGAGTTTCCAGGGATAGCTGGAGCATATTCTTAACTGTTGAGTTTGAAGTCAAATACCACAGCCAAGATCTTGGTATCTCTTTCAAGAAATCAAAATGCAGCAGGATGGGGGCTTCCCTGGTGGCGCAGTGGTTGGGAATCCGTCTGCCGATGCATGGGACGCGGGTTTGTGCCCCGGTCCGGAAGGATCCCACATGCCGCGGAGCGACTGGGCCCGTGAGCCATGGACGCTGAGCCTGCGCGTCCGGAGCCTGTGCTCCGCAACGGGAGAGGCCACAACAGTGAGAGGCCCGCGTACCGCCAAAAAGAAAAAAAAAAAAAAGCACCAGGATGAGTCTTCAGTTAGGTTCAGTTTTGTAAGTCTGATATTTCTGGGATAATGAATATATTTGCTTTTCTAAATAGAGAATTAGCATGAATTGTAGGAGGGATGGCTGAAGCAACATTCCTTTGTTCTAAAGAAAATAGTTCTAGAGCTTATTGGAACATACCAGCTAAAGTAGTCTTAATTTATTGCTACTTAATTCAATCCCACCTTAAACTCTCCCCTTCTTTTAGTTTTTGAAATTTGGAAATGTGTTCATCCCTAATTGTGATTTCCTGCTCTTCTCTCTGACATGCATGATAAATGCTAAGCCCACGAGAACTTATCCTGTTGAGAATGAAGTTAAAAGGCGTGTTTGTCTTAGACCTGTGATATAATATACAACAGATTTCCAAGAGGGCCTATTCTCTTCTTTTTATCTCAGTGTGATTGTTTTAAGAGAAAAATTTAAAGCCCTTTTATATACCATTAGTTTGTTTTCTGGAGATAAAGACATAGCAAATATAGAGATTAAAAAAAAGAAAACTTTCTTATTTTGCTAGCCAAAAGTGTTTTTTTAAACAATATCACAAGAAAAGTCCAGTGGCAGTAAAATTTATTCCATTCTTAAGATGCTCATCAATTCAAAGAACAAATGTCCCTATTTGTTTCGGTAGTTTAGCATAACCAAATACAGCAGTATTTTAATAAAGCTGAAGGGGATTGAACATTCCTTTGCTATTACTTCAAAATTAATTAATACTAGCACTGAAGCTCCTAATTTTTTTATGTACTGAGGATAATTTTTCAATTAAAAAGTGATCTATGACTAACACAGAAAATAAGTCAAATAATTATATACTCCCCAAAAGAAGCAGAAATTAGGATACAAGTATACATTTGATTATAGACTTACCATTTTTTAATAATGTTCCCTACAGATAAAAATGCTAAGTTGCAAAAGACTTAAATTATGACATGAATTCACACATACGCTTTGTCATTGACATCTGGATTAATTTGCAAATTTATTTTGAAATTAATCATACCTCAGTAGTTCCAGGACATTGATAAATTTGGAATCTAAGAAAATCCTGAAGATTTTATCTCTTTGGAAAAATTAAAAATGGATTGCACTCAAAGATGCATATTATGCAAGTAAAGCAATAGACTGTTTAATACATGTTTTGGGTTGGAAATTAAGCCTGAGTTCGTTAACAACAGGTTGGTACCTACTTGGATTTAGTTTATCTTGAGTAATCACTTAGGAGTCAGGCCAGTCAGGTCATTTTTTGTTTGTTTGTTTGTTTGTTTGTTTTTGGTAGCATTGCAAGCTAAGAGAACTAGATAGTAAAATTCAAAGTCTCTTAAAAAATGGAATACTATATGTAGAAATAATAGAATCACAAGTACATAGATTATTCACATCAGTTTTTTAAAAGATTTTTCTCTTTTTAAAATTAATTAATTAATTAATTATTTTATTTTTGGCTGTGTTGGGTCTTCGTTGCTGCACGTGGGCTTTCTCTAGTTGCGGGAGCGGGGGCTACTATTCATTGCGGTACACAGGCTTCTCATTGTGGTGGCTTCTCGTTGCAGAGCATGGGCTCTAGGTGCACAGACTCAATAATTGTGGCACACGGGCTTAGTTGCTCCTTGGCATGTGGGAACTTCCTGCACCAGGGCTCAAACCCATGTCTCCTGCATTGGCAGGTGGATTCTTAACCACTGTGCCACCAGGGAAGTCCAATTCCCATCAGTTTTAAGCATGAAGATTTTAAAGGGATAAAGACAAAATGGAAAATATTTTGTAGCGATAAGCAATATGATGAGAGAGGATTCAGAGCCATGACATGTTACTGACAGCTGAACGAACTCAGTGTTTACCCTCTATACAGATGACTCTGGATTTACTTCAGTACTGCATGTGGCAGTGAAGAATGTAACTGGGTCTAATGGTGGAAGTTTCCACAAGGAGCTTTCAGTTCTATATGAAAATGGGGGCATTACACAGAGATGTCATGGACTTCCCTAAAACTTCCATGAGTCTCTAAGTTTATCTGTTTCTTTTAGTTAGAGGTATTAAAAAATAACAATTGGCAGGGAAAGCGTAATTCTTAATATTCATGAATCTGAATAAGGATAAAATGGAATAATACCATTTTATTATTGTATATCAAGGACTAGTTATATATCAAGACAGTCTAGTATCAAAATACAACTTGGCCCTATGTAAACCTATTTCTTAAGATATATATTATCACAACTTTCAACTAGCGTATCTGAACACATAAGTATCTAATGAAGTTTCATAATGGATTCAATGCAGTATATCACATATTCAAGCATAGTGACGGGTTGTACAAGGATTCTTTCTGTTATTAATATTAATAATAAATGCAATTTTTATTAACTAATGATAACGTACTATGTGCTGTTCTAAACACTTTGAGTCAATAATTCACTGAATCATTAGAATCAAAGCATTAAAGTGTTAAGTATTTATTTAAGGTCACCCATAAATCGTAGAATGAGAACTGAAACTTCAGTTTATCTGAAACACATAGGACACTTTTTCATAATTTAATCACTTTAATTAAGCTTGTGGGATTATTTTTCATTTATACCACTCCAATAATTACCTCAATATCTTCTTTGTTCTATAGAGATGAAATATGAAAAAATTAGTTCAGGGATATATATATTATAAATATAATATCCATATTATATAACATTATAAGGTAAATAATATTTTCTAGTATAGATATATAGTTTTGCTCTGGGATGGATATATATATATGCCATATATATGGCATAATTAGTATAAAAGATATCTAGAACAGAAAGACTATGAAGAAAACTACTTGTTTTTATACTTCATATAATAAAGACAGTAATTGCTGGAGAATAATTTTAATCAAGTATTATTTTAGAGTTTGGGACATACGTATTTATTTTGTTGGCTACTGTATTCTTTCATGCTTGAATGAGGCATATTTGAGTCACAGATATTTTTGGCAAGGTCTGTGATGTTTCAACCAGCATGATGAATGAGGCCTTTGAAGACAGGAGGCAAGAGCCTCTGACTTTGGCCCCAGGAAACTCTATGAGCCCTGACATTGTCTGTCTTCAGTAGGAAGCAAGTTTATCCTTGAGTCCTTTGACCCCAGATAAGTTTATTTGCTTGCCTTTCTTTGCTCCCTAGTGGTTTATCTGGGCAGCAAATTCAGTCTCTTTCACTCAAAAAATAAAAGATCACACATGATTTGGCAAGTTTGTTATAGTTTCATAAATGGGCTGGGTGATCCAGGTAATATCATTTCTTTTGCCTGTATCACTACACATAAAATGGAAGGCTATTGGGATCACTATCCAGGTAATTCAGGCGAAAGGTTTTATTTGCAAAAATTAGGACTCCATGTGAGTTAGCAGGATGTATTTAAATCAATGATTAACACTGGTCAGCAGATCATTTAACTGAGTTGCACAATTATAATATTCATTTTGGAGGGGTTCGTCACTTTATAGATGAAACTAGCTAAAGTTTAACACAAAAAGCAGAGTAATGTACTGAAGGTGATGGAGAATTACTCACTAGCTAACAAAAATGTTTCAGAGGATTATTAGAAAAATTACAGTTTTCTGCAATGAGAAATAGAGACAGCCAAGAAACTGAAATATGTACAGCTCAGGAGGCAGCTGATCAGTAGTAGGGCAAAAGTCTGTCTATGTGATTTCCCCTGGATTGGAATTCCCTAGGAATAATAGCTTAGAGTTGTGCAGTCCATGGAGATAAAATGCCCATGTTTGTTCCACCCTTTAAAACTTCTTCTGCCTGAGGTTACTAATAAATACTATTATTAAAGCAGTTTGTGAAATATGAACCTAAAGAGGTGAAAACAGGAATTGCACAGGTGGAGAAATGCCCATAAAGTTGTACTCCAAGTATGTGTGGCATGACAGCTCAATGTATTGAATCTTAGCCATCTGAGTATCTCCACACTTGCTGAAACACTCCAGGCAAACTAAATGAGGATGATTCCAGGTTTTGCTGAAAATGTATGAATTTTCATAAAGAATAAGTTTCAGGTTCTTATTCTATAATTTAAAAGTGGCTCAAAAACTAAGGTATCCCCCACTACCACAAATAAATTTTCATCAAGTTTTGATGTTTGCATCTTGTCTTTAACTCTTTATTAAGACCACCCAGAAAAAAAACACCATCTGGTCAAAAACATAAAGTTTATTCTTTCTTAAGCTTTCCATGTCTGAATCTATGGGTTGAACCCTAGTTATAATAGATATGCTGCATCTACTCTGATATGACCAGCATTATATCTGAGTAGCATATATATATTATAGCATAATATATAATGCTATAAAATTAAAGCATTATTTGTGTGTCTGCCTAGTTTTAGACCAAGTATTTTCACCAAGAGTTAATATGCTTTGGTGCCAAGGAAATTCAATGAATAAAAGAAAGAAAATATTTAATAAATGATTTTGAAACAACTGGATAGCTATATTGGAAAAAGGATGAACCTCGACTCTTAACTCACTTCATAGACATAAATGAATCTGGGATGAATCATAGATGTCAATATAAAAATTTGAGCCATAAACCTTCTGAAAGAAAACATAGGAGAATAGTTTAGTGTCATTGAGGGAAGCAATAATTTCGTTTGACGCAAAAACAATAACTATAAAAGAAAATAATATATATTGAGTTTACTAAAATTCAAAATTATATGTCATCAAAAGACAATATTAAGAAAATGAATAGGTAAGTCGTAGATTGGAAAATATCTATAACACATCTATCTGACAGAGAACTTGCATCAAAAATATATGAAAACACCTGCTAATCAACAACAAAAGGGAAAACAATTCAATAGAATGATGAGCAAAAGCCTTGAAAAAATACTTCACAGAGAAAGATAACACAAGTGACCAAAAATCATATGAAAATGTGTTCAACATCATTGTATCATCAGGCAAATGCAAATTAAAATGACAGTTCTAAACCATTTCACACTCACTAGAATGACAAAAATTAAAAAGATTGGAAACCCCAGAAGTTGGCAAGGATGCAGATTGTATTAGTTTCCTATTGCTGCTGTAACAAATTGCCACACTTAGTGGCTTAAAGCAACACAACCTTTTAAACTATAGGTTCTGGCAGTCAAAACTCCCAAAATCGAGGTGCTGGAAAGATCATATTCCTTCTGGAGGTTCTACAAGGGAATATATTACCTTGCCTTTTCCAGCTTCTGGACACCACTTGATTTCCTTGGTTCATAGCCTCGTCCTCCATTTTCAGAGCCAGCACTGTGGCATCTGTTTTTTCTCTCTCTCCCTCCTCTCTGTCTCTGCCTTCATCATCATATTTCCTTCTATGACTCTGACTCTCCTGCCTTCCTATAATAAGAACCCTATGATCACCCTTGATCTACTGAATAATCTAGGATAATCTTTCTCTTTCAAGATCCTTAAATTAATCACATTTTCGAAGTCCCTTTTGGTGTGTAAGGTAATATATTATCGGATTTGGGGGAGTACGACATTTGGGTGTCCTATTATCTTGCCTACCACACAGAGCAACATGAATTCTCAAAAATGCTGATGGTGACATACAGTGGCACAACCTCACTGAAAAATACGTTGGCGATTTTTTTATACATTTAAAGATAAGCACATATAGTTATACCTTATGACCTAGGAATTCCAGTCCAGGATATTTACCCAAATAAAAATGAAATATATATACACAAAGAGGCTTACATAAGAATGCTTACAGCAGCCTAATAGCAGACAAAAACTGGAAATAAATATTTCAAAATATTTATCAGAGATTATATAAATGCATTTTGGTATATTCCTACAATGGGATACTATTTAGCAATAAAAATGAGCAAACTAATGATACTTGCAACAACATGCATGGATTTTAAAAACATTATTTTGAGTGAAAGAAGACTATACACTGTGGATTTCATTTATAAGAATCCAAGAACAGGCAAAACAAATTGGTTCACTGGAAATCAGAAAGTGGTTGCCACTTTGAGGGTGGAAATTGAATAGAAAGACATATGAAGGAACTCTCTAGAGTGATGAAAATATTCTATGTCTTGCTTAGGGTCTTGGTTACACTGGTATATACAATATCATAACTCATCAAAATGAGCATATAGGATTTGTGCATTTTATTGGATGTAAATTATACAACCATAAAAACATGTTTTAAATGTTTAAAAATTCTTGTCTTGAAAAAAATTTGAGACCTTATGTTACATTTTTCTTCTACAGGTCTTAATTCTGCCTAAAGGTAGTACAAATTTCATTATATTGAATCTATGTAAAAGAAAATAGCAACCACCAGCACAAAACTTTATTAATTGTTAGCACACATGTATGAGTGGTCTTTTTCCCTCTCTTTATTTCTTTTCTCCCTTTTCCAGAGAAATTGATTATCATCGCTAAAAGCAAGCAACTTGACCTATTAGTAAACTGGGAAATGTTCTTTTTTTTTTCATTTTAATATACCACAGAGAGCCCTATGGGAAAACATTTTTATTAAAATCATTCCTAACAATATTTGGATTTTGAAATAAAATTTCTTTCATCCTTGATTGATGAGTTTATGTTAAATGAAGATATGCTATAGATGTAGAATCAATCCACCCTTATCTCTACTCTGTGTCTATATCTATCTATCTACATGGAAAACATAGGTTATTATAAGCCCATATTTTTCGATTTTGCACTGAACTTTCTATTATTTCCTCTTAGAATGACACTTTGAATATTCTGTTTATTCATCAGAATTATTGATTCTGCCTAAACAAAGGAAAACATTAGTAAGAATCACACTAACTGTTCCGTAGATCCTTGTTAAAAACACTCAGGCATACAAAGGGGTTTTGTTTCCCTTTAACCCACATGTGCTTTTTGCATTGAAATTCCACAGCATTTTGTTCACCAAGGCAGGCAGCTGGCATATTCATATTCATCATTTCAATAAAACCAAAACAAATACTGCATTTCTCCAAGAAATTCGTACTGTGAATACTGATAAAGTTAACAGGGATATGCAGGCTTTACCTGCAACCTCTATGTTAACTCAAATACTGTCAAAATAATAATGGCTTTTACTTGTGCTTCTCTACGCTATTCTAGCTAATGGTGCCTTCATTTTTTTTCTGAAATTATCCTTCAGAGATGATTTTTGTGACATCTGTATAAGTCCACAGAGCTGCATTGCCTTCTAAATTGTATCCACTTGTTCCCAAGGATTTAATTAAGAATCTCAAAAATTGAGTAGTGAGATCAAAATATGCTTTGAAAGTTTTCAGTAAGGGGAAAGGTTTGCTTGATGAAGCTGCTTTAATTGTGAGTACAAGAAAGACTACTTAATTGATAATAAGACTGATCCTAATTTCATAATGCAAAAAGAGGATGGAAAAGGGAAGGTAAATAGTAAAAGAAACATCAGATATTTTATAATATTATAGTAGTCCAGAGGTGTAAAAATATGATGCATATTAAATGATCATACTGAGACCAAAACATACAGGTGTTTAAGAATTTAATTTTAAGTCCAATCCAAGCATTTTATAGCAAACAAAATGTCAGTAATTGTTCCTAAAATTATTATATGTCATAGAAAAAATAAAATGTGCTGTTGCAGAAAATAAGTGCAAAGTATTTATCAACCTGTACGTGTGCCTCCAATTTCCTCTGATCAGATAACGCTACTTTGGCTAACTGTTTAAAATTAACTAACAATTATTCAAATTTACCTGCTATTGAAAAGATTTCAGCTTGCCCCCCCCACCACAAAATACCTGTTTGGGTAATAACATGTGTATTATAAATAACACGTGTATGACTGATCCAGCTCAAGAATTAATTACAATTCAAGGGTAGATTTCCCAGCTGGTACTAGTGAGGCCAAAGTCATGGTTTTCAATCTATTAAGTTTTGTTGTTTGCCTTTGGATTCTGTACTGTGAATTTAAAACCCCTCATTTTTAAGATCCCATTCATCAAAGGCATTATCTATGCCATTATCATGATATATCCCACTCTGGCCATCTTTTTAATGAGGGCCTTAACTGTCAGAGAAATAGGAAAGGAAAATCTGGATAGATCAGTAAAACCCTACGCCACTGATGGAAAAAAGATAACAGAGACCATTTGTTAGGATGGGTCCAAAATAGCATGTTCATCCATAGAGGACACTGCATGTTTAACAGTATATAGTATCAGCCATCATTATCCCTCAACTGAGAAACTGAAATAGTCTTCTCTCTAGCCTACATCACTATAACTTTTAACCCTTCGAAACTATCTTCTCTGCAATGCATGTGTCCTGTACTAAACAAATATAAGAAGGCAACTGCCTTGAATAAAAAAAAAAAAAAAGTCCTCTGTATTACTGTATGTTAAAAGCATTATTCCTTCACTTACACGATAGCCATTTTCATTTGATTTTGTCATTCCTCTCATCAGTTCTCTCCATGTGCTTTCATAACTGGGTACTTTATCATATGACAGCTTTAAAACATCATTTCTTAAGCAGATTGTATTTGTTTCCTGGGGCTGCCATAGCAAATTGCCACAAACTGGGTAGTTTAAAAGAATAGAAATTTATTCTCTCAAAGTTTGGAGACCACATGTTTGAAATCCAGGTGTCAGCAGGTTTGCTTCCTTCTTGGGGACAATGAATGAAAATCTGTTCCAGGCCTCTATCCTAGCTTCTGGTGGTTGCTGACAACTTTTGATGCTCCTTGGCTTGCAGGTAGAGCACTGATATTCCTGCCTCTGTTGTCACATGACCATCCTCCCACTGCGTGTGTCTGTCTTTACATGATGTTTCCACTGTGTGTATCTGTCTCTGTGTCTCTTCTCCTTTTCTTATAAGGTCACCAGTCATAATGGTTTGAGGGCCGACCCTACTTCAGTAAGACCTCATTTTAACTTACACATAAATTACATCTGCAAAGATTCTGTTGTCAGATAAGTTCTTATTCATAGGTACCTGGAGGAAGGACATTAGCATATTTGAAGGGAGACACAATTCAACACACATGTAGGATATGCATTTATGTCTTCCTCTTATTTTTCTTTTCTTTTCTCACTTTACAATGTTTGCCCTCGTTCCTACTTGGAAAAGCTTCTACCTAATCTTAAAACACCAGCTCAAATGTCCATTCTTTTTGTAGATTTTCATACTCTTCTTGAAGTAGACTCATTCTTTTCTCATAGTAATTTTCACACAAGTTCTTAGAACAAGGGTTACAGCATCGTGTCTGATACATAGTATATTCTCAATAAATGAATTTCAAATGAATGCATGGTACTTATATTTTATAATATTTATAATAATGTATTAGACTAGACATCTTTGAGCATATGAAACTATTATTCATATACTCATGCTAGTTCTTAATAATACTTATCTGTTTGAATTGGAGAATTTTCTAGAAATGAATATTACATCATTTAGCTGCATATTAAATGTTTACAAATCACTTAGTCTATACCTATCTCTTTTTTAGAAATGGATGAAAATCATCCCTCACAAATAAAAACATATAGATTTTTAGGACCTTTTCCTCATCACTTTCTTTTTTTTTAATTTATTTTTAAATTTATTTTTGGCTGCATTGAGTCTTCGTTGCTGCGTGGGGGCTTTCTCTAGTTACGGCAAGCGGGGGCTACTCTTCATTGCAGTGCGTGGGCTTCTCATTGTGGTGGCTTCTCTTGTTGTGGAGCACGGGCTCTAGGTGCGTGGGCTTCAGTAGTTGTGACTCGCGGGTTCCAGAGGTCAGGCTCAGTAGTTGTGGCGCACAGGCTTACTTGCTCCACGGCCTGTGGGATCTTCCGGACCAGGGCTCGAACTCGTGTCCCCTGCATTGGCAGGCGGATTCTTAACCAATGCACCACCAGGGAAATCCCCGTTCCTCATCACTTTCACTTTCACAGGTTTGTCTAAAGGTACAGGATCAATAAAATGTTTAATTTGCAATTGAATATAATATAGAAAAATGCAAAATATTTTCTAAATATCTATATACATGAAAACAATATGATTCTTGTTATGAGTAGAAACATATTAGATGGGCACTAACCACAAAATACTATTAGGAAGCTATTATGATCATTCACTGGGTGTGTCATCGTACACCAAATCCATTGTCTATAAGCCATTAGAAGTCCACATTTAGCAGTTTACTAGGGAAAATGAAAAAGTCTTAGAGACTTACTCTTTGAGTCAATGGTTCTGTGAAAAAATTAAATTCTACAAAACTGAAGCTTAGAGAAATATCTTTCTTGATTGGGCTAGATGTTAACATAAAATCAAATGGTTTCACCTACAATGTGTGGAAAGAGGCAGGCATTAAATATAACGTTTGTTCTCTCAAAAAAATCACTACATTTTATATAAAAACATACAGGTAGCAATACTTTTCACCTTAGTCTAGTTTGCATAAATTCCCTTTCTGGTACCTTAGCCATTTTCTCAAAAATGTAGGCACCAGTACTAGTCATGCTTTCAGCCTATTAGTATACTAATACTAATAAATAGAGTTATGTTATTCTATAATAGCATGAACTTTGACATTATGTAATTATTCCATGTTCATGTGAATGTTCCAAGTGTTATTTTGGTGGCTGCACTTGCCATAAATATAGTTTTATATTTATCTTACAACTAGTGATTCAAAGATTCTCAGGTGTCTCTAACCTTACCAACTACAACACAAGTAGTTTTCTCTCATTTAAGTTAAGAGCACTCTGTATGTATGTAAATATATTTATATGTATGTGTTTTTATATGTGTATGTACATGAGTGTATATGTGTGTGTGTGTGCATTTTTCCCCCTGAAAATATCATATCCCAATTCTTTCTAAAATCTACTGTTGACAATTTTATTGCTGTATAACAAAGTGAATCAGCTATACATATACATATATCACCATATCCCCTCCTTCTTGGGTCTCCCTCCCACCCTCCATATCCGACCCCTCTAGGTACTCACAAAGCACCGATCTGATCTCCCTGTGCTTTGCGGCTGCTTCCCTCTAGCTATCTATTTTACATTTGGTGGTGTATATATGTCCATGCCACTTTCTCACTTAGTCCCACCTTACCCTTCCCCTTCCCCTTGTCCCCAAGTCCATTCTCTATGTCTGCGTCTTTATTCCTGTCCTGCCCCTAGGTTCTGCAGAACCACTTCTTTTTTTTTAGATTCCATATATATGTTTTAGCGTACGGTATTTGTTTTTCTCTTTCTGACTTACTTCACTCTGTATGACAGACTGTAGGTCCATCCACCTCACTACAAATAACTCAATTTTGTTTCCTTTTATGACTGAGTAATATTCCATTGTATATATGTGCCACATCTTCTTTATCCATTCATCTGTTGATGGACACTTACGTTGCTTCCATGTCCTGGGTATTGTAAATAGTGCTGCAATGAACACTGTGGTACATGACTCTTTTTGAACTATGGTTTTCTCAGGGTATATGCCCAGTAGTGGGGTTGCTGGGTCGTATGGTAGTTCTATTTGTAGTTTTTTAAGGAACCTCCATACTGTTCTCCATAGTGGCTGTATCCATTTACATTCCCACCAACAGTGCAAGAGGGTTCCCGTTTCTCCACACCCTCTCCAGCATTTATCGTTTGTAGATTTTTTGATGATGGCCGTTCTAACTGGTGTGACGTGATACCTCATTGTAGTTTTGATTTGCATTTCTCTAATGATCAGTGATGTTGAGCATCCTTTCATGTGTTTGCTGGCAATATGTATATCTTCTTTGGAGAAATGTCAGTTTAGGTGTTCTGCCCATTTTTGGATTGGGTAGTTTGTTTTTTTGATATTGAGCTTCATGAGCTGCTTGTATATTTTGGGGATTAATCCTTTGTCAGTTGCTTCCTTTGCAAATATTTTCTCCCATTCTGTGGGTTGTGTTTTCGTCTTGCTTATGGTTTCCTTTGCTGTGCAAAAGCTTTTAAGTTCCATTAGGGCCCATTTGTTTATTTTTGTTTTTATTTCCATTTCTCTAGGAGGTGGTTCAAAAAGGATCTTGCTGTGATTTGTGTCATAGAGTGTTCTGCCTATGTTTTCTTCTAACAGTTTTATAGTGTCTGGCCTTACATTTAGTTCTTGGATCCACTTTCAATTTTTTTTGTGTGTATGGTGTTTGGGAGTGTTCTAATATCACTCTCTTACATGTAGCTGTCCAGTTTTCTCAGCACCACTTATTGAAGAGTCTGTCTTTTCTCCATTGTATATTCTTGCCTCCTTTGTCAAAGATAAGGTGACCATATGTGTGTGGGATTATCTCTGGGCTTTCTATTCTGTTCCATTGATCTATATTTCTGTCTTTGTGCCAGTACGATACTGTCTTGATTACTGTAGCTTTGTAGTATAGTCTGACGTCAGGGAGCCAGATTCCTCCAGGTCCTTTGTTCATTATCAAGATTGCTTTGACTGTTTGGGGTCTTTTGTGTTAGCATACAAATTATGAAATTTTTTGTTCTAGTTCTGTGAAAAATGCCAGTGGTACTTTGATAGGGATTGCATTGAATCTGTAGATTGCTTTGCGTAGTAGAGTCATTTTCACAATGTTGATTCTTCCAATCCAAGAACATGGTTTATCTCTCCATCTGTTTGTATCATCTTTAATTTCTTCACCAGTGTCTTATAGTTTTCTGCGTATAGGTCTTTTGTCTCCTTAGGTTGGTTTATTCCTAGGTATTTTATTCTTTTTGTTGCAATGGTAAATGGGAGTGTTTCCTTAATTTCTCTTTCAGATTTTTCATCATTAGTGCATAGGAATGCAAGAGATTTCTGTGCATTGATTTTGTATCCTGCTACTTTACCAAATTCATTGATAAGCTCTAGAAGTTTTCTGGTAGCATCTTTAGGATTCTCTATGTACAGTATCATGTCATGTGCAAACAGTGACAGCTTTACTTCTTCTTTTCCGATTTGGATTCCTTTTAGTTTTGCTTTTTCTCTGATTGCTGTGGCTAAAACTTCCAAAACTACGTTGAGTAATAGTGGTGAGAGTGGGCAACCTTGTCTTGTTTCTGATCTTAGTGGAAATGTTTTCAGTTTTACCCTTGAGAACGATGCTGTCTGTGTGTTTGTCATACATGGCCTTTATTATTTTGAAGTAAGTTCCCTCTATGCCTACTTTCTGGAGGGTTTTTATCATAAATAGGTGTTGAATTTTGTTGAAATTTTTTTCTACAGCTATTGAGATGAGCATATGGTTTTTCTCCTTCAATTTTTTAATACGGTGTATCACATTAATTGATTTGTGTATATTGAAGAATCCTTGCATTTCTGCGATAAATCCCACTTGATCATGGTGTGTGATCCTTTTAATGTGCTGCTGGATTCTGTTTGCTAGTATTTTGTTGAGGATTTTTGCATCTATGTTCATCAGTGATATTGATCTGTAGTTTTCTTTTTTTTGTGGCATCTTTGTCTGGTCTTGGTATCAGGGTGATGGTGACCTCATAGAATGAGTTTGGGAGTGTTTCTCCCTCTGCTATATTTTGGAAGCATTTGCAAAGGATAGGTGTTAGCTCTTCTCTAAATGTTTGATAGAATTTGCGTATGAATCCATCTGGTCCTGGGCTTTTGTTTGCTGGAAGATATTTAATCACAGTTTCAATTTCAGTGCTTGTGATTGGTCAGTTTACATTTTCTATTTCTTCCTGGTTCAGTCTTGGAAGGTTGTGCTTTTCTAAGCATTTGTCCATTTCTTCCAGGGTGTCCACTTTATTGGCATATAGTTGCTTGTAGTAATCTCTCACGATCCTTTGTATTTCTGCAGTGTCAGTTGTTACTTCTCCTTTTTCATTTCTAATTCTATTGATTTGAGTCTTCTCCTTTTTTTTCTTGGTGAGTCTGGCTAATGGTTTATCAATTTTGTTTATCTTCTCAAAGAACCAGCTTTTAGTTTTATTGATCTTTGCTATCATTTCCTTCATTTCTTTTTCATTTATTTCTGATCTGATCTTTATGATTTCTTTCCTTCTGCTGACTTTGGGGTTTTTTTTGTTTTTCTTTCTCTAATTGCTTTAGGTGTAAGTTTAGGTCGTTTATTTGAGATTTTTCTTGTTTCTTGAGGTAGGATTGTATTGCTATAAAATTCCCTCTTAGAACTGCTTTTGCTGCATCCCGTAGGTTTTGGATCATCATGTTTTCATTATCATTTTTTTCTTAGCTATTTTTTGATTTCCTCTTTGATTTCTTCAGTGATCTCTTGGTTATTTAGTAGTGTGTTGTTTAGCCTCCATGTGTCTGTATTTTTTACAGATGTTTTTCCTGTAATTAATATCTAGTCTCATAGCATTGTGGTCGGAAAAGATAATTGATATGATTTCAATTTTCTTAAATTTACCAAGTCTTGATTTGTGACCCAAGATATGGTCTATCCTGGGGAATGTTCCATGAGCACTTAAGACGAAAGTGTATTCTGTTGTTTTGGAATGGAATGTCCTATAAATAACACTTAAGCCCATCTTGTTTAATATACCCTTTAAAGTTTATGTTTCCTTATTTATTTTCATTTTGGATGATCTGTCCATTGGTGAAAGTGGGGTATTTAAGTCCCCTACTATGATTGTGTTACTGTCGATTTCCCTTTTTATGGCTGTTAACATTTTCCTTATGTATTGAGGTGCTCCTGTGTTGGGTCCATAAATATTTACAATTGTTATATCTTCTTGGATTGATCCCTTGATCATTATGTAGTGTCCTTCTTTGTCTCCTGTAATAGTCTTTATTTTAAAGTCTATTTTGTCTGATGTGAGAAGGCTGTTCCAGCTTTCTTTTGATTTCCATTTGCATGGAATATCTTTTTCCATACCCTCACTTTCAGTCTGTGTGTGTTCCTAGGTCTGAAGTGGGTCTCTTGTAGACAGTGTATGTATGGGTCTTGTTTTGGTATCCATTCAACCAGTCTGTGTCTTTTGGTTGAAGCATTTAATTCATTTACATTTAAGGTAATTATCAATATGTATGGTCTTATTAACCATTTTCTTAATTTTTTGGGGTTTGTTATTGTCAGTCTTTTCCTTCTCTTTTCACTTTTAAAAGGTAGATTTTACTATTATGTGCTCTTTTGGGGAACTTATTTATACTGAAGAGAGTGGAATTATTAAGCATTTCAGGCTTATAATGTTAAACTATTAACATTTGGCTTTTAGACATTATTTTTGTTAAATGACCTCAGGGTCACAAGTTCTTCTTTATCATATATAATTATCATATATTAAAACATTATTCTTTTAAGTTAAATAAAGTTAAACTCACTTTATGATGGTATCCAGACCTATGAGCTTTAACACATACATAGATTTTTGTAAACACCACCAATAACAGGATAAAGAACAATTCCAACACCCAAGGGATTCACAGACACTGCCCTCAAACCTAACCAGGGGCAACAGGCAGTCTGTTCTCTGTTCCTAATAGTTTTACGTTTGTTTACACTGCCTATATCTACAAAGAATCCTGCTAGTCATTTAATTGGGATTGCATGAAATCTGAAAATAGAATTAGAAAATTTGCATATTAATTATACTGAGTCAATCCATGAGCATGGTATTTCCCTTCATTAATTTATATTGTCTTTGATTTCCTTCATCAGCATTTTGTGGTTTTTATCTTATAGCTCCTACATGTAATTTGTTATAATTAGAGTTAGGACATCTCATTTTTGAGGGACCATGGTAAATGGTATTTTTAAAATTTTAGTTTTCAGTTTTTTATTGTAAGTATATAGAAAAATTATTGTATTTCTATGTCAATTTTGTATCCTGCAAACTTGCTGAACTCACTTATTAGCTCTAAGAAAAATTTCGAGATTTCTTGAGATTTTTCTACATAGACAATCATGTTGTCTATCTTCATTTCTTACTTTTCAAATTACATGTCACTTATATATTTTTCTTGCCTTACTGCACTTTCTAGGACTCAGAGCAGTATAATGTTGAGTAATAGTAGTGAGAGGGTACATCTTTGACCTGTTCTCACTAATAGGAGAAAAGCATTCAGTATTTCCCCACTAAGTATGATGTTAGCTGTAGTTTTGGTTAATTTTTTAGAGATATTCTTTTTACAGACTGAGAATGTCACCTTCTCTTCCTAGTTTGCTGAGCATATTTTTTTTAACATGAATGGATATTGATTTTGTCCAATGCATTTTCTTCATTTATTGATATGATTATATGTTCTTTTATATTATTTAGTCTGCTGACAGGATGGATTACATTGATTGATTTTTGAAAGTTGAACCAGCCTCCATTGCCCCAGAATGTGACCCATTTGGTGAACATTCCATGTGCCATTGAAAATCACATGTATTGTTGGGTTGAGTGTTCCATAAATGTCCATTAGGTCAAGTGTTAAGTCTTCTATATCTTTGCTGATTTTTCTGTCTGTCTGTTGTAACAATTACTGAGAAGAGATGCTACAGTTCCCAAGAATTTGTATTATAGTTCCTCATTTAGTTCTATCAGTTTTTGCATCATTTTGTTGCAATTTTTAAATTTTGTTGTTAGATGCATACACACTTAATTAGAATAGAAAAAGCAGTTTTGAAAACGAAGAACCAAGTTGAAGGACTCACACTAAATGATTTCAAGATTTACTAAAAGGCTATGTTAATTGAGACAGTGTGGTTTTAGCAAAAGTTCAGAGAGAGATATTAGTGATACTAAATCAAGAGTCCAGAAATAAATCCACCTTTGTATGATAAATTTGACAAAGATACAAAGAAAATCAGTGGAGAAAGAATGGTCATCAAAAATTGTGCTAAAACAATTGTCCATCCACATGCCAAAGAAAAAAAAAGTAAGAAAGAAAGAAAAGAAAAAAGAAGAGAAAAAACCTTCTCCATACTTTACATTATATACAAAAATTAAGTCAAATAGATTGTATACTTAAATATAAAACCAAGAATTATATAACTTCTAAAAGAAATCATAGGGAAAAGTATCTTTGCGACCTTGTGTTTGGCAAATAATTCTTAAATATTACATGAGTTTGATGTATAAGTTTGTCTTTATTAAGTTTTAAAATTCATTTTGGGTACAAGAGGCATAGGGTATATCTTCAGGTGATGGAAATATCTTGATTGTGATGTGGTTGCATAACTTGTACGTTTGTCTAATTTATGCAATTATACACCAATTAATTAATTAATTAATTATCCTTTATGTAAATTATGCCTGCAATAACCTGTCTTTAAAAATAAAGTGTGGCTAGGAGGTGAGTTTTTGAGGCGTTTGAGAGATGGGAAAACCTGTTTTGATTTTTATTTGGGGAGTTCTGGGGAGCTGCTTGAGGATTTTGAGGAGTTAAATGAATAAATATATGGGGCATAATAATTTCTCTGTTTGAAGCATGTAGGATGGGTTATTCCATAGATGGGTATATGATTAGAAGGAATGTGTGCTATATTTTTCCTCTGGTTGCTGTTGCTAAGGAAACATCATTCCTGGTAAACCTATCTACTTTTCTCTTCTGAAAGACAAGAAGGCATCTCACCAAGGAACCTACTGTCTGTCTATCTATCTATCTAAACATCCATCCATCCATCCATCAACTATCTATCATCTATTTTAGCTTATACTATTCTCCATACAAGGAAGAAGTGTTGTTTTATTTTTATTATGTATACTTTAAATTACTCTATAAAATTTAATACTTAATGCTGCAGTGCATTATTATTATTGTAATTACCCCTACCTATCTAAAAGTACAACCTTCTAATAGACATTTTAAGAACTCATGTCTTTGTGGTGGTAGCATGACTTATTGGAGAAGCTCTGGGCATTGGAGTAAGATAACAGCCTAAATAAGAGCTCTGTTATATACCTTGTAATTGTATTTAGCTTATTTGTATCATCCTGTAAATAAATAAATAATGATCATAATGTTACTAAATTTCCATCACGTAGGTTTGTCTCATTTTAGCCACAGAACAAACCTATGTGGTGAGAATTACTATTATATGCTAATAATGTATATGTATATAGATAGATACATGGAAAGAGTACTCAGTATACTACCTATCATATATTATTCATTGCATGTCAGTTCTTCCTCCATCCCCTGACCCTTTGCTAACCAGGACAACTTACATGGTTTAACCCTGTTATGTACTCTCTAAAATCACTTATTTGACTCAATTAAATGCTAAGTACAAAAACCAAGTAATTGAAGTCTACATACTAAAGTCCATATTTTTAGGAATTAAATCTTATGATCCTGTTTATAATACATTAACTTACAGGATAACTTATATTCATAGACTTGAGGTCTTGAAGTCTCTGATATTTTTAATAGGTTATATCTTAATATATTTATGATAGTCTATGTATCTTCTTTATTCAGAAATGCTATGGAAGAGGAAAATCAATATATTAGATAAATGGGGAAAGTTGCCTAAACTCTACATAGCCATGTGTTAGATGTTTCTTCTGAAAGAAATGAAACAGACTAGGTGGATGTTTCCTTGAAGTGGAAACTAAACAAAATCTGTAGCTGCTGGGGTACAGGAAAATTACTAAAAATCAGGAGACTTTGGTGCTGATATCAATTCTTCCATATCCAATTACTGGTCTTAAGTAACAACTGGTCTTTAACCAATCTCTTTGTTATCTCATCTGTGCAATGAGAATGCTGGGCTAGTTGCGGCATTGCTGGAATTAGCCATTCAGCATAAAATGCTCCTTCTTTTACTACTGTAAAATTTTCCTTCAGGAAAACACTTACCTTTTATTCTTCATATGTTTCTACTGTACATGGGGCTCCACCCCTGACTCTAGGGTTTTACTTAAAACTTTGGCCCAGGCAGTCTGAGCATGACAGCAACTTGTCCCTAGTGATTAGTTCAAGGATGAGCACAGGGCCCACATAGCCCACAAGATAGACTGTAGAAACTTTTTCTAAGACTCTTGAAAGTGAGATGTTATATTTTTTCTACTAACTTGATAGGTTGTGGGTAGCCATTTCTCATCACTTAGAATGTTGAAATTAAGCCAGCATGGGAGAAAACTGAAGTAAGATATAATAAAAGCTGAGTCCTGGTGACATTTTAAGCCACTAAAACCAGGTATGCCTGAAGTTATATTTACCTGTGAATCAAGTTACATGAGGCCCTGTAATACCCACATTACAGATACATATTAATAATCACATGCTTGTATGTATTACATGAAAAGATGGAATATGTGTTTTAAATGATCAAGCTGGCTAATGTATTAAAAAAACTTGTGCAGAGAAAGAGTGACTTCCCTTTGCAAACTGTATTATTTAAAAAAAAATAGGCCAGACATCTCACCAAACAAGATATACAGATGGCATATAAGCATATGAAAATATGTCCCACATCATGTGTCATTAGGGAAATGCAAATTAAAACAATAAAATACCACTACACACCTAACAGAATGGCCAAAATCCAGAACACTGGCAACTCCAAATTCTGGTGAAGATTTGGAGCAGCAGAAACTCTTAGTGCTAGTGGGAATATGAAATGATACAGCCACTTTTGAAAACACACTGGCCATCTCTTATAAAACTAAATATATTCTTACTATACATACGACCCAGCAGTTACGCTCCTTGGTATTTACCCAAAGTTGTTGAAAATGTATGTCCGCATAAAAACCTGAACATCATAGTTCATAGTAGTAGTTTTTTTCATAATTGCCAAAACTTGGAAGCAATTAAGATATCCTTCAGTTTGTGAATGGATAAACTGTGATACATACAGATAATGGAATATTATTCAACTCTAAAAAGAAATGAGCTATCAAGCCATGAAGAGACATGGAAAATAGTGCTGCAGTGAACATTGGGGTGCATGTATCTTTTTGAATTATGGTTTTCTCCAGCACTATTTACAATAGCCAAGACATGGAAACAACTTAAATGTCCATTAATAGATGAATGCATAAAGAAGATGTGGTACATATATACAATGGAATATTACTCAGCCATTAAAAAGAATGAAATAATGCCATTTGCAACAACATGGATGGACCTAGAGGTTGTCATAGTGAGTGAAGTAAGTCAGACAGGGAAAGACAAATATCACATGATATCACTTATATCTGGAATCTAAAAAAAATGATACAAATGAACTTATTTCCAAAACAGAAACAGAATAACAGACTTAGAGAATGAACTTCTGGTTACCAGGGGGGAAGGGTGGGGAACAGAAATAGGTTGGGAGTTTGGGATTGACATGTACACACTGCTATATTTAAAATAGACAACCAACAAGAACCTACTATATAGCACAAGGAACTCTGTTTACAGTACTCTGTAATAACCTAAATTATTACAGAGAAAGGAATTTGAAAAAGAATAAATACATGTATAACTGATCACTTTTCTGTACACCTGAAACTAACAACGTTGTTAATCTCCTGTACTCCAATATAAAGTTTAAAAAAGAAGAAAACACAGAGAGGATAGGCATGATATTAATATTAAAATGTCATTAAAAGCAAAAATCATTATGTGAGACTGAAGTGTTTGCCCTATATATATAAAGGTACAATAAACAACACTGTTTTAGTTTTAAAAAAAAAGAATAGTTGAAGGAAAGGAAAACAAATTTACCAACCAAAGATAACACTGTCCATTTTGATACATGTTTTTTCTTTTATTTTTTAAAGTATTTTTATTACATCTTGTATTCTGTGTCTTTCTTTTAGCATAAAACATGCCTTTCCCCATGCTATTAAAAATTTTCATGATTATTATTCTAATGGATAAATAATATCCCATTGTCATATGTCACATATCAACATTTACATAACTTAATATGGGACATTTAGGTTGTTTCCAAATATTATAATATGTAATGTTTATCTTCTAAACAAAGCTGCATCTCAGTACAAAAAAGAAAAGAATAAATTGTCAATAAACAATTATAATTATTTTTTAAAAAGACATGGAGGAAGCTTAAATGCATATTGCTAAGTGAAAGAAGCCAATTTGAAAAATCTACATACTGAAAAATTCCAACTAGGTGACATTCTGGAAAAGGCAACACTATGCAGACAGTACATAGATCAGTGGTTGCCATGGGTGGGTTGGGATGGGGAAGATGATTAGGCAGAGCAGAGAGGAATTTTAGGACAGTGAAAATACTCTGTATGATACTGTAATGATGGATATATGTCATTATACATTTGTCTAATCCCAAAGAATGTACATCAAGAGAGAACCCTATGGACTTTGGGTGATTATAATGTGTCAGTGTAGGTTCATCCTTGGTAAAAATGTAACACTCTTGTGAGTGATGTTGTTAATGACTTTACACACACATGGGGGCTGGGGTATGTGGGAAACCTCTGTTTCTTCTTCTCAATGTTGTTATGAACCTAAAACTGCTTTCAAAAAATTGTCTTTAAAATTTGTTTTTAAATAGGCTAGAAACATTTTTTCCTGAATTACAATATTAGTCCTTTTTCAAACAAAATGTTAATGATATACAAAGATTGCAAAACACAAATCTTCAATATTATCTGAATTTAATAAATCTTTCATAACTGCTGGGAAATAATCATTATGTGTGTCAAAGCTATGAACTAAACCACACATCTGCTAAGGCATAGTGATGGACTTTTTAAGGATCATGGAAAGTGTGTCTACTTTTAGATTGTGGGTCAACTTTTACTCTCCATCCCCCACTACTCCCAAGCCACACTTTGGAGACACATTGGGAGATTTTTTATTTTTTGGTCAAAGCCAAGATCGCTCACAATAGACCATCTAGAAACTGCTACTATGATTTCTTCTGGAAAACTTAAGAATGAGGGAATGAAATAACTTGGCATGTCTTCTACTCTCACAAGAGCCATTTAAATATTTCATCTACATTTCCCTGGGGAGTGGGCTGGGGAGTGGAGGAACCAAGAATAGTGGTACATGTGTGAGTGTGTACACACATGCGTACACACATGGTACTTTATACTCTGAAATAGATATTTTATGCTGAATTACTTGATTTTGTTGCATACTCTTAAATCTGTTTTCTTAGACAATGTTTAAATTATAATCATGTAAAGCCTTATTGATTACAATGCTAAACTCACATGATGGGCTTAATAAATACGCACTCAATTGATTAATAGTGATCTTCATAGCCCCACTGTTGGGATAGTGATCTGCTTCATGCAGTTCATTAGGATAGCAGCATGAGTAATTCCGCAATTATACAGGGACCAGCAAACAATGGCTGCATCAGGCCAAATCCGGATCTTGCTTGATTTTATAAATAAGATTTTACTGGAACAGCTACATAGTTACACCCATTTATTTATATGTTGTGTGTGACTGCTTTTGTCGTAGAGTAGCTGAGTTGAATAGTTGCAATAGAGACCTATGGTCCTGAAATCCAAAAATATTTACTGCCTGGCCCTTTGCAGGAAAAGTTTGCTGTCCCCTACTCCAATATATTTATTTTCCATGTTGTCTAGCATGGTGAAAATGTAACTTTGGTCTTTATCCATATGAACTTAAAGCTTAAAAGATCAAGACATAAGGACTAGGATTCAAGTGATGGAGTAAATTAAAGTGTCGATAAACATACAATAATAGCTTGCATTGTTTTCATATTTTATTTTCTGTAATCAGATAGATTTTAAATAACACACTTTAAGTAATTAAGATAGATATTGAGTGTAAGGAAAGCAATCAACATGAAGAAACCAGGATTCTATGTGTTCAATTTCTTTGAGCTTAAAATTTTATCATAAAGTATTAAAATATTATCTAGTGGGTATGATAGGAATTTTAAAAACTTTAAGCATGTATGTGTTTTGCCAAAGCATTAAAAACAATTTCAATGTTTAGAAGATATGTAGCAATAGAATAGGTCCCATATGTTAAGTGAATTCTTTGCGGCTGGAGATACTTAAGCCCAGCTAGATGCAGAAGCACTGCTACGGAGGAGAGCCAGCGCAGTAAGCAGGGTTCTTCAGATTACTTTCACCTGAGATTTTGCGATTTGACTTGGTGATGATTAGGTCAAATAAATAAGACTCAAGAGCCACCACTGAAAAAAAGAGATAAAAAAGTGTGTCTGTGTGCCTGTGTGTGTGTGTTTGTGTGTGTGTGTATACATACACATCTGAGTATTTTCTGGAGAATTCATTTTTAATTCTGTGGGGTTTTTACCAGACCACTTTCTGCTTCTATGGAAGCTACAAATTATAAGCTATGGATCCTGCCCTCAAGGAGCTTAGATTTGGTTTTAAGAGTTCTGTGGAGAGATTGTTCACATTAGCTCATCCATTCAGGAAACGGACGTATGAAGACAACAAAATCTGAACAGTTGTTCAAAAGAGTTAAGATGTAGAAAGAGAGAAAAGGCACAGGTAAAAAGCAAGGTATTGTACAATTTCAGAAAAGAACAATTCAGCTACACTTGCTGAGATCACAAGAAGTGAAAAATCAACCATATGAGACACCTGACAATCCATCATGTAGAAGTAATCACTATTCATATTTTGTTATATGACCTTCTGGTCTTTTTATGTATCTGCACACTTCTGCAAAATTAAGGTGTATTGAATGTAAAATTATGTAACTTGCTTTTTCCACTTAGCAAAATAAAATGACTATTTTCCCATAGCACTAGATATTCTTTCTAGCGGAATGCTTTGTCCTGAATAGTTGAATCATAGTTTAATTAATCCCCAGTATTTGATATTTCCACTAAGATGGTTAAAGAGAAGCATGACTTATATAAATTTGTAGTGCCTATAGACAAATCTGATATGTGAACTTATAGTATCCTAAACAAATTTTTCAATGACTAAAGACAAGTGGCAATGCTATTTTTGAGTCGTTATTAACTTATAAATTTATTTGATAGATTTTGTTAAAGAGAGAGACTAAGGAAAGGGAGGCATGGACAGACTTACTTTAGCTTATTATGTGTTTGAATACCAATTGTGGCATATTATGGTAAATATTACCTTAAATGCAGAAGTTACCTTAAATAAGAACCCTTTATTTTAAGGCTATAGCAGGATTCAGTTGTTTCTTACTGATGGGTATTACAAGAGATGGAAGATTTCATCATTATCCACACTTCCTTGGATTGTTTGTGGATTCTGAGGGGTTTGTTCACTTTCACATTTCGTTTTGCCATTAGTATTATTTTTGTCTGAAGAGAATGAAGATGAATTGTATGCTTGTACACTTGTCCAAGCTTTTCTCCTATGTCCCATTACCAGCCTACTAGCTTTCTTTTCCCTTTGTACTTTTCTGTGAAGATTTAATATCCTGTGTACTGGGAGAATAATATCTTTGGAAGGAGTGTTTTATCTATATTTTGTAGAAAGAAGTAAAACAGGAAATGTGTGTTGTTTAAAATATATATCAATAACTTAATGAAGAATTGATAAAAATAGGAAAAAAAATAATTCCAGATAAATGCACTTTGAAGAGAACATGGTTGTCCTCAAAAGAAGAAAATTCAGAGTAAAAAAAAAAACTCTATACATTTTTTATTGAGTCTATCTCTGTAGCACTTTCATGTTCTTTAATCTCTTTTTCTTCCTTTTTTATCAGTTGGTTTTTGAAAACTTAATTCTCTGTGCTGTACCTTGAGCAGTAAAAAGTATAGCCAGAGTGAGAAAACTTCTTAAATTTTGCTTTTTATTAGAGCAAAGATCCGTGAATAGAGCAAGAGAGAAACAAAGCTTGTAAGATTGATGCGGGAAGAGAGAGAAAGAGAAGCTGAAGAAACAGAGGTGCTAATAATGGCATTTGTTTGGTCCCAAGCTGCAAAACATTCTATCAGGCTAAGTACAAATATCTTATCCTCTTGTTCTAGGTCAAAGAGTCTTCTCGTAATCATACTGTTGGTTCTTGGCAGCTATAAATATAATAGTTATCAATAAATGGGGAAGCAATATTAAATTACAAGTGAAATTCCTGATCAGGTTTTTCTGAATTCAAAAATGTGCTCTTGACACATGGCTTTTCTTAGTAAATTAATAACATACAATCCTATTTTTTTCCTGGTTTTAACTCACCGTATATGGGATGATTTGATTTAAAGTCAGTTTACAAAAAATTATCTATAGAAATAGATAATTTATATATTAAATTATCAATATAAATCTTGGCAATTATCTATATAAATCTTACAGCATATTGAGCTGCCAAATCAATATTGACTTACAATCACTATGTGTCCACTTGGTGAACTATATCAGGTAGGAAAGTCATGGTTGAAGTCGCTGTCTTATAACATTTTGGAATAGTAGTTTCATGGTGAATTCTTCTACTTAGAAAAGAATCAGATAGGCAGTATAAATTATTTAACGAATCAGTCTATCTGCTTGCTAACAGTTTGTGATTTCTTTCCTAAGCACATGAGATTGATTCTGAAAAGTGCTCCTCTTTCTGTGGGTCTAGAATTTTCTGCTTCAGCCACTGTGCAAAACCAGAAGGATGTTTCAGACTAGATGTTTAGGATTTCTGCTTCAATTATGTGATTATTTAACACAGTGTTTTTGTAAATAGATCTGATTTTTTATTAATCACAAATATCACAGTTGTTAGGCTAGTGCTAGAGGAGAGGGTGTAGCTTTGTGGTTTGGAGAGTTGGATTCAGAGCTTAAATCTGCCATTGCTGATTAAGAGTTATGTTATGCTGGTGAGTCATTAACCTCTTCAATACTTGGTGCCTCATCTATACAATGGAAATACTAATATCTAATGTACACAGTTGTTGTTAGGGGTAAATAAGATAATGCCATTAACCACTTAATCTACAGTAGCTCAATGCGTGGTAGGTCTCTCAAAATCCCCTGTTGAATGCTTCTTGAAACTGGAGATCCTATCAAACTAATTTAATATCTCCCCTGTATGATACGATGTAGATTATGGACAGTAAGGCTGATTTCTCATTATGAACACCAAGAAAATTGGGAAGGTAAAGATTTATTCACCTCAGGTTCTACTCATCTTCAAATCCTTAGTTTTATTTTACATTCTTTTGGATTTTATTTATTCCAGGCCTCAAAGCTGTTATCTTGCTGCTATCTTAGGTGGGACTGCACCTAAAACAGTTTTAAAACATCATAAAATTAAATTTGCTAGTAGCTACAAATAGCATGTCGACAGAACTGCTTTCTTTCTCATAAAAAAGCATGCAGACATATGGAGAGTATTTCATTTTTCTTAATCTTTTTCCAGTGTTAAATATCTGCAGTAAACAGAAAAAGTATACATGATTTTCATATATCACTTGTAAGTGTCTGAGAGACTGCAGGATATGGCACTCACACTTAAGTCATAATTGATATTTTAACACAAAATATAAAACCACATATAGCATTATTACTAATAAGTTGAAATCTGTTCCTGTGAACAGTAATCCTCTGTCAAAATCTGATGTTTAGGGCTTCCCTGGTGGCGCAGTGGTTGAGAGTCCGCCTGCCGATGCAGGGGACACAGGGTCGTGCCCCGGTCAGGGAAGATCCCACATGCCACGAAGCAGCTGAGCCTGTGAGCCATGGCCGCTGAGCCTGCGCGTCCGGAGCCTGTGCTCCGCAACGGGAGAGGCCACAGCAGTGAGAGGCCCGCGTACGGCAAAAAAAAAAAAAAAAAATCTGATGTTTAAAACCTTTGTAGACCGATAAGAGTTGACTGCATGTGCTTGTTAGTTTGTTTTTTCCTTGTATTACAGGATATTAAGGCAGCTTTTAAAACATATTCTTGTCTAATAGTCATATTCTATAATGTGACTAGCTAAGCATGTTTTTAGTAAGCATGAAACTCTAGCCTGCACTGAAAGAAAACTTGGTATATTAAAATTTAAGTCTCAGGAAAATTATATTATTGTCAAAATAATTTAATTTTATATTATTTAAAAAATGTGCTTGCTAATGTAATGAAAATTACATAATTAAAAATAAAAGCTTCTATCTATGGATAATTTTCAGAAAAGTTACCAGATTTTAAAAGTGGTGGTAAGCTAATGTAAGATAAGTGTACAAATCCTAGATACGGATTAAGTTTTGTCTCTTTTCTAGGAAGTAGAACTATAACAGAACCAGATAAAGATGATTTTATATGAAACTCATCAATCTGGCTTCTCTGCCGTAGGTTGTGTTTAGAATGCTCTATATTCTAGTCTTTGCTGATTAGGTCATTTTGTAGAAACCCTATTATTGATGTGTTCAACCCACAGCTCCAGCTTAGATAGGGCCTATATCAACTAAACCATGATTTTGTGTTATCCAGCTAATCTTAATACTTAACGACTTTTGGATATTAGCACTATGCCTCTGGATCCCTGACTCCCTACTTTCAATTAAGGATGATCTTCCTTTAGTGGTGAATAGGGAGATTCCTTTGGTACAACCTGGCCATTAATTGCCTTAACCCTGGTAGAAAATTAGTTACATGGCCCAGGCTTCTTTTATCAGCAATGACAAATACAGTAAATATCAGCTAATTTCACTCGTTACCGTGGCAGCCACCCATTGCAGCTACCATTTTTGATTACAGTCTTTTCTATGAGGTGGAAGGAGTTAGTAGGTGTGAACTGTTGTGCTATGAATAATATTCAGGCTCCTTATAGGTCTGCATGATATGACCCTTAGCTCTCCCCACTACCCCGACTTCATCCTATACCACTTTTCCTCTTGTTCAAACTCTCTGTGCCAGTGTTCTCGCAGGTTCTTAAACAAAATAGCCACTCTTGCCATAGGACTTTGCACATGACATTGATCGAGAAGAAGCCGGCAAGGGTGTTGTTTCGGGTCAAGTGCTTTTGAAGGTAGCTTCATCCTGATCTTAAAGGATGTTGAGAATTCATTCTCACACCACTATCAGCTTCTGGCTAAGGGCCTCAGAGGAGCAGGGGTATGTAGATTCCCAAGCACTCTGGGTCTTCGTGCCTATGGGCAAAGTGTCTCCAACAGCCCTAGGTGAGGCCACCAAATAAGACTTGCAGGTACAGCTAATTGACATAAAAAACACACTGAAGCTGGAGGAGGGCCACTCTGAAACGAGAAATGGGAAGAAGGAGTCTGGACAGTAGATCAGTAGGGTCTTGTAACATCCATCCATATAAATAGAGTTTTATCTCTAATAATGATCTATTCTGAAAATTTCCACCTTTAGCTATGCTCTGCCAAAAGGAAAAGTGCTACACATCAGTGAATTGTCCAAAGAGTGCTGGCAATTGGAATAATAAGTGTGGAGTATAAGGTAACGAATGAAAACACAAAGGAGGAATCAAAACATTATCAATTGCACAACAATGGCAAAAGAGGATATAAAGAACAGTGAATGTAAAGTTCCTTAAGAATCAAGGGTAAAGGAAAACAGAACTTATGAGGGTCAATGGAAGACTAATCTGTCAAATTGATTCCCAGCTTAGCACACCTTTTCCTCTCCTAGAGGGAACACTCCTTAATCATCTTGATAGTCCTGCTAGCGAGAGAGGTATGCTAATTGGATGCCTGGCCCAGTTTTCTAAGACTGAGCAACTACTTTATTTCATAAGCTTTTTTTCAAAACACAAGTCTGCATAAGCAAGGAGAAAAACAACACTTTTTATATATTCCAGGTAAGAACTTCTTAGAATATAAAAGAGAATTGGTAAGATATACTGAAAAGAATAAAAAAGCAAGTTTACTATTTTTTCTATCACAAAATACCACATGCTGATACATAGGGATTGGCTAAGGCAACTCTGAGACTTGGCTAGGAATCTGGTAGTGTTCCGTTTGAACCCCACACCCCACTCACAACTAGGGTGTTATCTGGGTTTCATAGTCTCATATTTATTCTATACTTTTTGCTAGAGCCCTGGTTTAAGTAAGCAGACAGGTGATTTGTTTTACAATTCCACATTCATTTTGCCTTCTTTTGGAGACAGCACAGTAATTTCCTATTGGGGAATTACTTCCCTCCCACTGTAAGCAATATGGTGGATCTGTCAGTCAAGGTGATGTACTTCTCTTAACCGAGAAGTGAATATATGATTCAAACTAGGTCAAGCCAACATTGTCCTGCTGGTCTCTGAGTCAAGTGGAGGAATTCAAGAACAGAAAAAGAGCTGGAGTTGATATATGCTGCTGTCAGTGTTCAGGTAAGACGGAAACCTACTAGTTGGGTGATCGGAAAGGCCATTGTTTCTGCCCCCTCTATGGTGCCAGAGCCATTTGTTTGAGCCTATGAACTACACTGGGATCTTACAATAAACATAACTGATATAAAGAGCAAAGGGAACTGCTAGTTAACTAGTCTACCTACCTCCTCTCTGCTAAGGTACAAGCTAAACTTCAGTATCAAAACTCTTTGTAATTTGATGCAATTAAACCTTAAATGGGTTGAATATTAGTTTTAGTCTTGAAATATGTCATTGGATATAAGCTTTAAGAGGGCATTGCTCAGACCCTTACAGAATGTTTGTTATATAGCAAGTGCTTAATAAGTATCACATTTTGCAATAGTAAATGGTAAAGAAAAATAAATATTATATGAGTTATCTTGAGCAAGTCATTTAATGCTCTGGGTCTTTTTCGCCTTAGCAATGAGATGAAAAGGCTGGGTTTTTAAACTGAAAAATCCTATGCTTCTTTAACGTTTCCTCTCTTCCCCCAATGCAGCTAATAATTATTATTACTTTGTGCTGGAATCGAATCTTAATTCTTTATATTCATTACTTCTTTGAATCTTTATGACAACCCTGTGAGAAAGACATTAGCATCAGTTGGGAATTCATTTGGTAACAAGTGGCAGAAAACCACAGTATGCTGGCTTAGACCCATTAATTTTTCTCGCTTCACAAGTAATCTAAGTGTTGGTAGCTGATGTCTTGTTGATGTCAAGATTAGAACTTTTCCTCACATGCTCACAAGATTGCAGACCTAGCTCTTTGTGCTGTGTCCTTGTTTGAGGCAAATACAACAGAGGAAGGTGGAACAGTCTAGAAGCCAGATCCTTTTCTTTTCCATCAAGAAAGAACATGCTTCTTTTACAACCTACAGCTGGCTTCCATTTACATCTCATTGGCTGGGACTGTTACATGGCAACCCTTAGCTTGAAAGGAGCCAGAAAAACAGAGTATTTAGCTGGGAATATTTCTAGGCCTCCAACTGGGGTTCTTTTGCTAATAAGAAAGGAGGGGATGGATGTTTATAAGACAATTGACATGGTTAGTTGCAATACTTTTTGAAAATTTTTATTTTACGGTTGAGAAATGAAGATCCCAAAAGGAGAATAACAATGTCAAACAGCTAGTAAATGGTGAAGAGAGGCATCTGAAGCTCTAAAGCCTGTTTGAGAATCCAAACTCTTAACGAGGGTAGGGGCAGTACGGTACAGGACCACAAAGGGGCAGCCAGGACTGTGTAGAATGTCCAGCTGTTCTGATAACTAAGTATACAGAAACCAGTTGGATCAATGGGGCCAGATTTTTAAAGATGACTTGTAAATCTATATTAATTATGGCAAAACTATTTTTTTGTCATCTTTTTCATTTTGTCTTTTTTAAAGTTTTTTTTTAATAATTTTCTTTTTATTTATTTATTTATTTGTGGCTGTGTTGGGTCTTCGTTTCTGTGCGAGGGCTTTCTCTAGTTGTGGCAAGCGGTGGCCACTCTTCATTGCGGTGCACGGGCCTCTCACTATCGCGGCCTCTTGTTGCAGAGCACAGGCTCCAGACGTGCAGGCTCAGTAATTGTGGCTCACGGGTCCAGTCGCTCCGTGGCATGTGGGATCTTCCCAGACCAGGGCTCGAACCCGTGTCCCCTGCATTGGCAGGCGGACTCCCAACCACTGTGCCACCAGGGAAGCCCCCTTTTTTTAAGTTTTTATTTTACATTGGAGTATAGTTGATTAACAGTGTTAGGTTAGTTTCAGGTGTACAGCAATATGATTCAGTTATACATGTACACGTTTCTATTCTTTTTCAAACTCTTTTCCCATTTAGGTTATTACAGAGTATTGAGCAGAATTCCCTGTGCTGTACAGTTGTTCCTTGTTGGTTATCTGTTTTAAATATAGTAGTGTCTTCTTAATGTGTGTGCTTGGTCTTAAATCAGTCTCCGTTGAAGGGAATTACAGTAAATCTTTTAGGTCCCTATATTTCAAGATCCTAAGCCAAATCCCCATACAAATCATAAGCTTTTGGGGTGGTATGGGGTGGTAATAATAGCTTAGTTATGAGTGGCCCAGACTAGGCTTGAAACATGACATATTCTTTTGTGAACCTCTGTTAGTAAATTACAGTGATCCTCAGTTTATTCATATGTGAAAGGACATGATAATAGATTAAACATTTTTCACAATAGATTAAATGCATATATAATCTCTAGCAGAGTACATTGTAGGCATTCAATAAGTGGCACATATTATTTTCATTATTTATGAATATTTCTGAGTTTTTCTCTTATTACTAAAAAATACATCTACTTTAAAGCAAATGTTTTAAATACAAAAAGTAAAATTAAGAAAATAAAATCAATAATCTCATAATAGAGCAATAAGATCAATGATTCTTATGTATTCTACCCTATTTTTTTCTGTTTGAATATTTATTAGAGCAACACATGTCCCAGATAACTAATGAATTTGTACAGAAAAACTCACTATAGAAAACCCTCAGGTTATAGTCTCATTCCTCTTCAACCCTAGTTCCACTTTTTAAGAAAAACTCAGCTTTTAGATAACGTAATTATATGACTATTTCTCAATCTATCAGATGTAGAAAATATCTCTTGACTTCTCAATGTGAAAAATAGTTTCAGTTTTAATATACTGCACTATAATTCTTCTAATGATTATATTTTCAACATTAAATAATATACTTAAAACTCAATTTTTGGTTCCATTCACATCCAGCAGTATTTCTTGACTTTTTAAGATTAGCATTTAATTTCCCTTACTCTCTCTTCCATTTTTCTTTTTCCACTTTCTCTCCCATGTTAATGTACTACCTTCTGTAAGTTGTGCTTTAATTTGTACTTTGTTGATGTTTTAATATTAATATTTTATATTGCAACTACAAATAAGTTTATCATGTGTTGTCCTTAGGTTGATGCTAAAAAGTAGTTTCACATTTTTTGATTATATAAATTTTTGGTTGTTCAACAAAGTACTATAAGAAGATTGCATTTAGTTGTCCTCTGATCCAATATCTGCACTCTGTATTATGTATAGGAGAATTTTCTTAGCATGAGGTTCAAATAAATCACCTCCTTTAATTGCCTAAAACCATTCTATCGGTTCATTTGCTTTATGACTGGAGCATGACAGTCATATAAAACTTTGTTTTTCTTCGAGTTTATAACTGCTTTTTCCCCCTCTCCTTTTTTTTAAATTCATCATTTTCCTTTATACACTCATGCTTTTCTAAATTTTTAATCCTACTATCCATTCTGTGGATTCGCCTTTTCTGGATGCCTCTTTCATCAAGTCTTCCTCCTGTTTTTAATCTAAAATTGTTATATAATCCAGGTTCTCTGTCCTGCTGTTGTTCTAGTACTTCTCATCATAACTTTCCTGGTAGGGCCCTCTGTTTTTTGATCTCATGTGTTAATTTTTCTTGGATTATTCTTTGGTGTGGATTGTTTACCCTGAAGTGACTTTTAAAGAATGTTTTGTGAGAGGAAAGGCACCAGTGTCGTTTCATATATTGTTTTATTAAGCTTTATATTTGATTTGTAATTTGACAAGTTTAGAATTCTAGGTTAAAAATATTTTTTCTCCAAAAACTTGTGGTTCTAAGACTTCATAAGAATATAATTAGGTATTATAGAATTGATTTTTTAGTATGTGTTTCTGGGGCCTTTACAAGCCATTTCGATCTACATTTTAGTGCCTATTTTCAGTTCTAGGAAATTTTCTTTCATTATTTATTTGATAGTTTTCTTTGGTTTTTCATTCTGTCTTGTTTTGGTTTGTTTTCTCATATAATTCTTATTTCTGAGGGACCTTCTTTATTGGTCCTTTGTATCTCAAGTTATTAGTATTTTTATCTCTTTTTTTTCTATTTAAAAAAAAATCTGCCCTTAGTATTTTAATCTTGACAGTGACCTTGTTCTCTGATTGCTCCTTTGACATGGCAAACTCTATTTTAGAAATTTCATACTTTCCCAAATTTTTAATTGTAGACTGGATTATTTTAAGTTCTGTTCCCTGAGTTATCTCTCTTTGCTGTTAAAATAGATTTTATGTCTGAGTTTCTTGATTTTCTTGATTCTGCTAGCTCTCCTCATAAGCAAGTTATGAATTTAAGAGGTGAAGTTGCAAAGAATGTTCTCTTATGATTTTGCTTGATAAATAGTACGGTTCCTTTTGATTCTCCTCACTGAGTTAGAACTTTGAACAGAATCTCTACATGGGTTAGAATGAAGTCTGACATGTTAGCTGTCTGACTATCAAGCTTCCTCCACCAAATGCCAAAATGACCATGACCTCATAATTAATACGAATAGCCACATTTGAAGACTTAACTTTCCTCTAACTGTGGGTGCTTGGCAGAAGGGCCCTGCTCGGGCTTTTGCCTGACTAACAGATGCCAGTGGTCTGAGATTGGCTATAGGATTGCTACTTGGTTTAGTTGTTTTGCATAATGATGATTTGGGACCCCACTTGCCCCTTGCCCTTGACTGTGCTTCCTGTCGCTGACTTCACAGCCTCTAGTGACCCAATTGGCTCCCAAGTCCCTCAGCCTTCCATACTCTGAGTTGTGTGGCGTTCCTCATATTGTTTATCGATTAATCCACTCCCCTGTAGTTTTTAACTTTCATTCAGTTATAAATCACCTCCCTTGTTAATATATAATCATTCGATGCTATCTTGAAACATAGAAAGTAGCTAATGTTTAACCATTTTTGACTTAACAGAAATGGCGATTTCAAATCGTTTAACTAATATGATACAGTCCGTAAACTGCTTTCCCTTCAATATTTTTATTTCAGTCAATTCTCAGGATGGAAGGTATGATTGTACTAGCGATCCATCTCAAATTGGGAGCTTATATTATTTTAATGGGAGTATTCACAGGGATGTAACTTGAGCCCTGCTGGATTATAAAACTGACAAAACCAGTTCCTTCTTGTCTGGGAAGGCTGAAGTTGTCATATGATAAAGAGGAATGCTTTTTCTACTCAGTATTTTATCTACTTAAGATCCTAACTGTTTTGCACATATTACTTAAAATGATACTGGTCAATTTTGGCCTGGTAATCCTTCCTTACTAAAAATGAAGCAAACAAAGAAACAAATCCACCAAATCACAGTAAACAAAAACCTTCTGTACTTCTAATGCATGATTTTTCCATGAGAAATTAAGTGCAAGAGTAAAAAATAAAGACTCTCTTCCTTGAAAGAGAAGCGTAAACTTAGCTGACGGTTCTCTTGAACAAACACACCTAGGAGAGCACGCCAGGATGCAAACATGTGTTTAGAGGCCAGGAACACAGAACATTCGCTCCCTGTTCTGCTTCCATAGCCATGTGATAGACAAGCTGAGAGTGCAGTGAGGCCAGCACGGACAGACCAGAGTGTCAGGTTTAGGACTCCCACACGAGGCTGCCCTGCCATCGTCTTCAAATTGCTGTGCAAGATTTGCAGCTCTGCTCGGCTTTCTGCTGTCCAGAAGAGAGAAAATGGGGAGGCAGCTTTGAAGAATGCAGAATCTATTTGCATGTTTTCAGTATTACATACTGCAGTAACCTCTCCAGGGCCATAGCAATGGGGCCCGGATCCTCTTTATATCCTCAGTGCTTGTGGCCTGAGAGACTGAGAAAGTGTCTGAAGGTATGTGACCCACTCTACGTTCCAGGGAAGGACTGAGATACTGAGTACTGGTTAACACTTCATTCATGGACCAGTTTATTTTTCTGTTGAGCTGGTGTTTTCACCTAATCTTTCAAATGAATACTGCAAGGGTCAATCGAACTTCTGTGCTCTAGTTGAAGATGCTTAAAATCTCAGATTAAGCTTTATTCTGCCACAATAAAGCTATTGCCTTCATCTGATTAACTTTCTCAAGTATGAATTGGTATCATTTTCTGGCTAAAAAAAGGTAAGGGGCTCTGAAAACATCGGTCTAACTTAGGTCTCAGGTGTGTTATGAATTGAAAAAGCTTTGTAATAAACTGTATTTAAATTCTTGACAGTTATAATAGAATTATAATAGAAATGTGTTGCTTTTGCCCATCCACATCAGTTTTCCTATATTCTGGTAAGAGCTCCCAATTTTGCTTTGATGGATTGGTCATTTAGTAAAATTGTCCACCGTGGTATCCTGCAAGTAGGTGGGCGCATAATCCACATTTGTCCTATTCCATTCACTACAGAATCTCAACCTTGAGCAGAGTGATCAAAAACAGAAAAGATTTTTAGCCACTTCATCCATCGCAGGGGTAATGCCCTGAGTACTTTGATTATAATTTCCTGCTCCTTAGACCACTGGAACTATCTCTGTTTTGGTTCATCCCCAGCCTTGTTCTTCAAATATGTCTTCAGTTTTCTGGGCTATCTATTATATGTCAATATATTTATTTCCTGCTTAAGAAAACCAAAGTCCATTCCGGAAAAACTATTACAAGAATGTAATGACCTATTTAAATTGGGAATGCTCAAGTGTCCAGAAAATGTGGTGACAGATAGGCTATACAAGTCTTCTGATAAACAGAATCTTCTTTGTCAGTTGTGACACTGTGTAAATGAACCATGTCATTCAACAGTGCTAATTCATGGTTAGTTCTGCCACTGAGCTCAGGCATCTTATTCTTTTTATTTCTTTTTTTTTTTAATATTGAAGTATAGTTGGTTTACAATGTGTTAATTTCTGCTGTACAGCCAAGTGATTCAGTTACACATATATATATTCTTTCTCATATTCTTTTCCATTACGGTTTTTTACAAGATATTGAATATAGTTCCCTGTGCTATACAGTAGAACCTTGTTTTTCCATTCTATAGATACTAGTTTGCATCTGCTAACACCAAACTCCACTCCATCCCTCCCCGACCCCACCCCTTGGCAACCACAAGTCTGTTCGTCTGTGAGTCTGTTTCTGTTTCATAGATAATTTCATTTATGTCATATTTTAGATTTCATGTATAAGTGATATCATATGGTATTTGTCTTTCTGTTTCTGACTTACTTCACTTAGTATGATAATCTCTATTCCATCCATGTTGTTGCAAATAGCATTATTGTGTTCTTTTTCATGGTCAAATAGTATTCTATTGTATATATGTACCATATCTTCTTTATCCATTCATCTGTTGATGGACATTTAGGTTGTTTCCGAGTCTTGGCTATCGTGAATAGTACTTCTACGAATATAGGGGTGCATGTATCTTTTTTTTTTTTTTTTTTTGCGATATGTGGGCCCCTCACTGTCGTGGCCCCTCCCGTTGCTGGACGCGCAAGCTCAGCGCCCATGGCTCACGGGCCCAGCTGCTCCGCGGCACGCAGGATCCTCCCGGACCGGGGCACGAACCCGCATCCCCTGCATCGGCAGGCGGACTCCCAACCACTGCGCCACCACGGAGGCCCGCATGTATCTTTTTGAATTATAGTTTTGTCTGGGTATATGCCTGGGAGTGGGATTGCTGGATCATATGGCAACTCTGTTTTTAGTTTTTTGAGGAACTTCCATACTGTTTTCCATAGTGGCTGCACCAACTTACATTCCCACTAACAGTGTAGGAGGGTTCCCTTTTCTCCACACCCTCTCCAGCATTTGTTACTTGTAGACTTTTTAGTAACAGCCATTCTGACCAGTGTGAGGTGGTATCTTATTGTAGTTTTGACTTGCATTGCTCTAATAATTAGTGATGTTGAGAATCTTTTCATGCAGACACAGTCTTACTCTTAATGAATTATGACTCACCCAACCCAAATGCGAAAGATTAATATAAAACTGCCACGTGATTTCACGCCACGTATATGGTCAGGTAGACACAAAGCCAGGAGAAAAAGGACAAGAGAAAATGAGACTCCAGAAAAATGCTACTCAACTTTTTTCTTCCTTATAGTCTCTGTGTGAAAGCATTATAGTTGTATTGACAGCGAAAATGACATCATTATGCAAAAGAGGCCATTGGGGAAGCAAGGATAATTTTAAAGATGGGCAGAGCTGAAGCAAGTGCATATGCCTTAAAGAAGTGGGGGAGGAAAAGATCCTGTGCTTCTCCAGGGACTGATAAATTAAAACAGATCTTTAAAAAGAAAGCAACACTCTGTCCATCAGCTTTTGTTTCAGTGGAGTTGCCTTCTCTGTATAATATTTTCTTTAGTAGAAAAATGTTTAGGATACCAGATGCTATACAGACAAAAGGGATAGTGTCCTACTCATCAGTTGTTTGAGCTGGGAGACTGGGGTGGGTTAAACATTGTGAAATACAAAATTCACTATGAACAACCTGAGGATCTGTTGACATTAATAAAGTGGGGCAAGATTTGCATTTATAAATGTTTTAAATTAATATCTACTAATAATACTGCTTTGAACTCCATAAATCTTTTTCTTCAGTGACATGCATTATCTACTTAATATAGTAATACTTATATTAATATGTGTGTATATAACACATACATCAGTACCATGTAAGACATATATCTTAATACACATAAAATATATACTGCTTACAACTCTCTGACTTTGGGTAAATAGCTTATCTATCCTATTTCTTCATCTATGAAATTAATAATAACACCTACTGCATCAACTTGTTGTGAGGGTTAAATAAGGTAACGTACAAAAAGTAATTAGAAAATATACATATTATATGAATTATAAATCTCAGTTTTCTTTGGTTGAAAATATCTCTAATCCCTTTATTATTCCTGCAATATTCTGTGATAAAATTATTGATGGGAAAATCATTACTATTTTACTGAAATTTTTCTGAGTTAAACTTGAAACTTGGTATTGCATAGCTTTTGATATCGTCATAAACTGACCAGCTTCATGCATTCAATTATTCAAGTAAGTAATTTTAGGCACATATTTTGTGTCCAGTTCTGTGATATGTAAAGCAGATATGTAAAGCAGATGCAAAGATGAAAACAGGTGCATCTGCTCCACAGTCTCATGATTGTGGCCCAGTAGTTGAAAAACAGGTTTAAAAGGTAGAATTTAGATGAAAAAACTTCTGTGTTCTGTGTGAACACGATTCATGTGTGCAGCTTGTCTGCACTCACTTAAGTGTGGACTCTTAATAAAACAAACTCATAGAAAAAGAGATCAGACTTGGGGTTATCAGAGGCGGGGCATGGGGGGAGAGAAACTAGAGGAAGGTGGTCAAAAGGTACAGACCTCCATTTATAAGATAAATGAGTACTGGGGATGTAATGTCCAACATGATGACTTTAACTATCACTACTGTATGCTATTTAGGAAAGTTGTTAAGACAGTATATCCTAAAAGTTCTCATCACCAGGAGAAAATTTATTTTCCTTTTTCTTTCCTTTTTATTGTATCCATGTCAGAAGATGGATGTTAAACCTATTTTGGTAATCATTTCACAATATAAGTAAATCAAACCATCATGCTGTTTCTGTAAAACTTATACAGGGATGTATATCAATTATTTCTCAATAAAACTGGAAAAACATTTTTTTAAAGTTGACTATATAAGTTAAATGAAGAATTGTGGTATTAAGTTCCCAAAACATTTTAAGTAAGTTGTAGGGAAGTTAAAATGAAGTGGGTTCTTGGATAGAATATTTCTATAAAATAAAGACATTTCCACTGTGTTTCAAAAATATAGTCATTGATCTTGTTAATAACCCTCCCTTTGTACCATGTGGAGAATATTTCATTCTTCCTCTGATGTCAGTGACTTCCTTCTAGAATTGCTTCCCATTCCTAGAAATGTGCTCATTACAAAAGAATGGATCTGCCAATAATCTTAAGTGCTAAAGGTTCAGTAGACCAAGAGCTTACTGTTTTGATAAACAGGAGGTTTTAATTTGAATACCCCAGATAGTACGTTTATATTAACCAAATTAATTTTTAACTTGTCAAATTATATAAACCACATGATCACACCCTTTAGTATTTTACTGGATATATATTAGGTCTTGTTATTGCTAGATACCATTTCCATCATCATTTGTTTCCCTGTTTATTTGTTGCCCAAACAAAACGTATATTCTCTCTTTCTGTGTTTGAGGAGCTCCCAGGTCTTTAAAGAAAGACTTGGTAAAAGGCAGAGTTCACCATAAAGCTGAAAATATGAAACATTTGTGTACTACTTATTTCCTGAGTCACATTATCTATACTTCCCAATCATTCCAAGAGGCACTTAATACCTGTTTAATAAATTCCTTTTTCACTTAAATTACCTAGAGCATAATACATTTGGGCACAAATTAAAGATACGACATATGGAAAGAAACAAATGTTTTAAAAGTTTCCACTATATGCTAGGAACTGTTGATGTTTTTTGAAACACATTAACAAGAGCAACAAATAATAATACTTTAGTCACTATTTTATTATTTATAAAAGTTGTTCATTTCCACTGCACACATACTGAAACAACATAAACTTACTCTAAACTATTATAAAATTATTATGCACTTCAAAAATCCTTTATCATAAGACACACCAAAAGCCTTTCTTCCTTTCCAAATGGCTGAGTGTAAAGCTTTGCCAAATTTGTGTTAATGAGGAAGTAAAAAACATTTTTCACACTCTGAAGTCTGAAGCCTGAAGCACATCCTCTTGCTAACATTTTTACGAGCTTTTTTAGTCTTTACAGCAAATTTCTATTTGTGGTTCTTTGAAAGAAGGCTGGGAAATTTTTGCAAGAGTTCATCATTTTTCTGTCTCTCTTATGAACTTTGAATAGATAAGTGTCTTGCTTTGCAGTTCAGTTATTCTGAAAAGTTAAAGTAGACCCTTGGGGTTACTGTACAAATATCCACCCACAAGATTCAATTTAGAACAATTCTGTGTTGCTTGTGTTTTACATTTGCTACTCACTTCCAGAGCCTGACCTCAGCTGATAAACATTTTTCACTTTTAGTTGCAAGTGAAGGAGCTGAAAGAAAGCTGGTCTCATTTGGGGCATGTTATAGTCACAGCTGCTTAATGTTCCCAATACCTTTCTTCACACCTAGAAATGTGCGAAGCTACGTTGATAGTGTGCAGGATAGTTTGTCACTTATTAGTATGCTTATCTATGAATCTTTCTGTCAATAAGAAAATGAAATTTTGCTTGGAAATAACTGATAAAATTTCTTCCTAATCACCTTTTAGGTAAAAGCAATTCAGAGCTATGATTACAGGTAGCTGCAGGTAGCTGGCTATTTCTTCTCCTTGTGATTCTTTTTTCTTTCTTTCTGTTTTCTTCATATATTTTTTTTTTTTTTTTTTGGTGAGCTAATTATTCAGCTTCCTTGCAAAGGATTCCTGAATTAGGGTTTAGGTAACATTTTGAGATTCAAAATAGAATTTCAAGTAGGGAGAAACCAAATCAAGTTCCTGGAAGGGAGAGAATAGAGTTTGCTTTTTAAGTACAGGCCACTAGCTCCCAGTCTCTCACACCATGCTTCCCTTAACCAATTATTTTCTAATGATGGGAGAAGCGCTCTGCCAGTAGACTGAGACAGTATGGAGAATATCAATATTTTTGCAACTGCAGTCCAGAAAGTACAAAAACCAATAGCTGTAGCAGAAAACCATAAATTATATTTGAGACAGGTTTAAAACTGAGATCTTTCAATTTGTGGTGCTATTTAAAATCTGCAATTAGCCCCAGTTTGCTTTGTAGTGAATCTGTGATTGTAGAAGGAACAGAAAAGCCTCTCCAACAAGAAACAATAAAGATAGGAGATATTTACAGGAGGCAGCTTGGGGAGCTTATATCTTCTTTGTGATATACAGAAATCATGTTTTAAAAGGCTGTAAATCTCCAAATCACCTGTGACCGCAGTGTGAAGTCAATTCAGAGTTAGCAGTCATTCTGGAGGTCATTTTTTAATCCAGTATCAATTTGATGGGATAGGGGACACATAGCATTTAGGATTAACATAATGCTTTACGACCACAAGACCACAGAGGTGGGCTGTGAAGAACAAACGTAGTAAATTTCTCCACAGTGGAAAGTACCATTTTGCTGATCAGTTCTAGCATTCTAAGCTAGGCAAGAAGCAGTCTTTCATTCTCACAATTCATGGATGATCAACACCAACAACAAATAAATACTTGAGTCTAAAATAAGTTGACTTAAATAATTTCAAAACATAATTGTGTATTATAGATTCCAAGTTACAGAGATGTTAGAAAGTATAGTGAGATACGGCTATGCTTCCACCACAATGGTGGGAATTCAGTTAACGAATTAAAAAGACTGACAACATCGAGTTTTAGAACAAACGGCAGCAGCCTCAGACTGGAGACAGTGTGAATTTATCTCATGATTTACAGTTATTTGCCTTTGTCTAGTAAAGTAGGACATATGTTTCCTCTGTTACCCATTAATTCCACTCTTTCAATATCTAATTAATACAAATGTGATTTGCATCAAAAGACAAGGACAGAAACATCCATAGTAGCGTAATGTCTGATAGTCCCAAACTGAAAAAGTCCAAAGGTCCATCAATGGTTGAATAGATAAATAAAGCATGACAATTTATACAATGGAATACTATACAACAATGAAAATGAAAATGCCGTTGTACAAAATAAGAGTATATATTCATGTTCTCATTTATAAAATGTTCAATTGAAGCAAAAAGTAAGTGGCTTGTAATAACAGATATTTATTGACTCTCAATTCTGACGCTAGAAGTCTAAGATCAAAGTGTCTTCAGGGCCATACTCCCTCTAATGGCCCTGGGGAGCACCCTTCTTTACGTTTTCTGCTTCTGGAATGTGCCAGCAGTCTTTGGTGTTTGTTGGCTCCTAAATCTCTTGTTCCAGTCACATGGCCATCTTCTTCCTATGTGTCTTCACGCCATTTTCCCTCTGCATTTCTTTCTTCATGTCCAGATTTCTTCTGTTTATAAGGATAATAGTCATACTGGATTAGAGGTCTGTCCTACTCTAGTATCTCATCCTAACGAATTACATCTTCCACAAGCCTCTTTCCAAAGAAGGTTACATGATGAGGTACTGGGAATTAGGATTTCAACATATCTTTTTGGAGGGAAACTGTTCAACTCGTAACATGCCTGAAATTCTCAGTGTCAAACTACTGAGGTGAATTGAAAAATACCTGGGTTTGCATACAAAGCTGTGTGAACCCCACGTAGGATGTACCTACCGGCTTTATGATGCCATGTTTGTCAGTAATAACTCAGGAACCAACATTTGAGGGTGATTTCTCTGAACACGACCATTGTCTGACTTTCCTACAGTCTACACTAGTGTATGTGTAGACAATACCTTTAAATTTAAAGGCCACGTCTTTACATTTATATATATTTCTGGGTCGAATATCAAACATCTCAGGGTCAACCCATTTCTTTTCTGTTACAGGACTGATCAGTGATTCTAGGATATTAAGAGTCAGCATCAAGCCATGAAAATGTTATTGTAGTGCAAGGATAACACATATAGGAGGGGAAATGTAGAGCATTATAGTCTACATCCAAGCTCATCACAGACCTTGAGAAGGGAGAGCAGAATACACTTCAACAGAGACCAGACAAGACTTTACACTCCATCTCAATACCACATTCTAGGCAGCCATTCCCAATTACCTGGAGTTGGTATGTGAGGTGAAACCTATGCTTAGTGTATACTGAACATGGCAGGGCCAGCCCAGGGCTAAATGATCAGGTCAGGTAAATTTGACCTCTGTGACATCTTTCATACCTTCCATTTGGGCTCTTTTCTCCTTTCTTCATATTCTTAGCAATATCCTGATGTCTCTGGCCACCCATGACTCAGTGGTTTATAATCTCAAGAGAGGTTGCTCTCATTGCTTACTCGCCATGTTAAGTTTGTACCCACACCCACTCTCAGCCACCAACTTTTGCCAATTTCTAATTAAATGATAATATGTATATTATAACCATGACTGTTAATGGAGTATATTATTACTGCACCTATGGAAAATTACCTTGGCCTGAAGCACTGCTTGATTTTGATAACAGAGATGGTACACTGTGATCGTTATGGGCTTTGACTCTTGACTCAGAGTGTCTGGATTCAAATGTTGGCTGTTCCACTCATTCATTTTGGGCAAATTACCTTCCTGGTCCATGCCTTTGCTTCCACTCTATATAATACAGATTATAAAGTCCTGTCTTACAGAGTTGTTGAGATTAATGAATGAGTTAATACAGAAATGCTTTAAAACATTTTTGGCATATAGAAAGCATTTCACACCAGTTAGATATTTTAATTGTATAATTATGCAAACAGGAATCCTATATATGATGGTTAAAACTTAAAGGTTAAAAACAACAAAAAAATTTTATTTGATTTTTACCTATATGTTGGACACTGTGTTAGATTTTGGAGATATATGGTTGTGTCTTGAAGGAGAATTTAAAGAAAGAGAAAGACATAGAAATTAAAATGAAATATGGTTAAGTGCTATAATGACTTTATTTAGTTCTTGTTATGAGAACATGCTGATATGATGCAGCAGATTTTTTTTTTTAGCTTTGAAACTATTTACTCTTACTGTATTCTTTTTTACTATACAGTAGAGAAATTTTCCAATTAAAGCAGTGACGTGCTTTTTACAAAGACCTGGCTATCCTGTCTTGCTGTCTTTTCTCCCTACCCTATTCGTTCTCACTTCATGCTTTTCTAGCCTAAATTAGATATTCTTAGACTAATACACTTTATAGATGAGTGGGGTTCTTTAACATCTGACATTCAGTTTTTAAGAAACGTCCCTGTAATTTAAAGTTAGGTTTATTTATGAGAATTTGTGATGTTGGTTAGCATTAATTAATTCACTTGTACTTTGAAAAGAAAATGTGTATATGCATATGTATGTATGTATGTGTATATATGTGTATAATTTAAATTTTGGCTGACAAAAAAGGACATCTTATTAGACATTGCAGGTAGTTTATTACAAACATGATATATTTTCTCTCATGATTTAGCTCAGCAATTCTACTTTTCATAGTTCCTAAACAAAATAACATTTTGGTCAGTATTCAAAGATTTCTTTTTAATCTGAAATTTCTTTCTAGTGTATGATACAAACAGGAAGAAAAACATCATGAAGGTTGTTTTCATATTTAAACTTACCTTTTTAACATAACAATGAAGTACAAAACTTTTAAAATATCACTTGTCACCAAATATACAGGGCCAGATATGATAGCAGATCCTGGGCTCTAAAAGCTTACTATTTCATATAAGCCTCGTCATTCATAAACAAATGTTCAGAGCACCCAGTTGTTTGCCCATTTTGAAATAGAAGTGTAATCTTTAAAGCTTAAAATCCACAGTTCCTTGCTTTAGGCATGTGACAGAACTCTATGTTGATAAAAATAAAAGTTGTTAAATATCAAGGCTACAGGCTAACATTCAGAAGCTTTTTCAAAATACTCTACCAGGCCAACTCTGTGTTAAAGATTTGACTCTAATTGCTTAACAAAAGATACATCTCTATGGTTAATATGAAAAGAACTCTAAATTGGCTGTTTACTCTCTCATGTCCCCTCCCTGGAAGCCTTGAATGAAACCCTCCTCAGGATATTAAAAGAGAACATGTGTTGGAGCCATGAATATATATGTTACTCTAGTTTCTTCCTATTGACAAAGTTAGTTATGCAAGTAGAGAATGAGTTCACTACCTTTCTTCCAGATTCTCTTCTATTCTATTCTCTTTAGCATCTCCCCATGCTTTTCTTAAACCCTTAGCAATCTGTAAACTTAGCTCTCTATGAACTTTTTATGGATAGTTCAAACAACAGATGCTGCCCTTTGAAATCTGTTTTGAAATCTGTTGCCAGACGTAATCAAAAGTAAGTAGGTAGGAGAAGAAGGGCAGACCTACATGTGCTTTCTGTTTTTCAGTAGCATGAGCCTGTCGTAAAAGCATGGCTTCTTGCCTCTCTTTTGTTTGAAACAGTGACCTTTCTGCAGTAATTAAAGCAGAGTGTGTGGTTTCTGTTCTGTAGAGTTTTAAATTTACTGTTAATGTGTATGTTTGCTGGGTACTTTCAGGCATGACCTGTGCTGTTTTCAATTTTAATTCAAGTTAATGTGGGAAGGTCTTGAGTCAACCTTTGGAAATGCTTATGGGTTGTCATTATAAACAATACAAGATGGCATTCAATAACTGTTAGGAAGGAAGAAATAACATTGAGTACAAATACACTTTGTGAACAGAGGTTATCAATTATTTTTGTCCTGTGAAATGAAAGCAAGAACATTATTATGTTGAACATAATAGAGTTGTTTACATAGACTGAAAATATTTGAATCCATCTTGGATTCACCTAAGCTTTAGATCACATTTGTATTGTTGCCATCACTGAAGCAATGACGTAAAATCAACCACAGACGAGGAGCTTCAAGATGGCGGAAGAGTAAGATGCGGGGATCACCTTCCTCCCGAACAAATACATCAGAAATACATCTACATGTGGAACAGCTGCTACAGAACACCGACTGCACGCTGGCAGAAGACCTCAGACCTCCCAAAAGGCAAGAAACTCCCCCACATACCTGGGTAGGGCAAAAGAAAAAAGAAAATACTGAGACAAAGAATAGGGACGGGACCTGCACCAGTGGGAGGGAGCCGTGAAGGAGGAATGGTTTCCTCACACTAGGAGCCCCTTCGCGGGCGGAGACTGCGGGTGGCGGAGCGGGGAGCTTTGGCGCCGCGGGGGAGAGCGCAGCAGCGGGGGCGCGGAGGGCAAAGCGGGGAGACTCCCGCACGGAGGATCGGGGCCGACCGGCACTCAGCAGCCCGAGAGGCTTCTCTGCTTCCCCGCCGGGGTGGGCGGGGCTGGGAGCTGAGGCTCGGGCTTCGGTCAGAGCACAGGGAGGGGACTGGAGGCGTGAACACAGCCTGAAGGGGGCAAGTGCGCCACAGCTGGCCGGGAGGGAGTCCGGGAAAAACTCTGGAGCAGCCGACGAGGCAAGAGACTTTTTCTTGCCTCTTTGTTTCCTGGTGCGCGAGGAGAGGGGATTAAGAGCGCTGCCTAAAGGAGCTCCAGAGACGGGCGCGAGCCGCGGCTGACAGCGCGGACCCCAGAGACTGGCGCGAGCCGCGGCTAAAAGCTCGGACCCCAGAGACGGGCATGAGACGCTAAGGCTGCTGCTGCCACCAGCAAGAAGCCTGAGTGCAAGCACAGGTCACTATCCACACCTCCCCTCCCGGGAGCCTGTGCAGCCCGCCACTGCCTGAGTCTCGGGATCCAGGGACAACTTCCCCGGGAGAACGCACAGCGCCCCTCAGGCTGGTGCTACGTAACGCCGGCCTTTGCCGCCGCAGGCTCGCCCCGCATGCTTACCCCTCCCTACCCCTGGCCTGAGTGAGCCAGAGCTCCCGAAGCAGCTGCTCCTTTAACCCCGTCCTGTCTGAGCAAAGAACAGACGCCCTCCAGCGACCTACACGCAGAGGCGCGTCCAAACCCAAAGCTGAACCCCAGGAGCTGTGCGAACAAAGAAGAGAAAGGGAAATCTCCCCCAGCAGCCTCAGAAGCAGCAGATTAAACCTCCACAATCAATTTGATGTACCCTGCATCTGTGGAACACCTGAATAGACAACGAGTCATCACAAATTGAGGAGCTGGACTTTGGGAGCAACGAGATATATATAGACGTAGATATAGATATATTTCCCGTTTAATCTTTTTGTGAGTGTGTATGTGTATGCTTCTGTGTGTGATTTTGTCTGTATAGCTTTGCTTTTACCTTTTGTCCTAGGGTTCCGTCTGTCCGTTTTTTTTTTTTGTTTGTTTGTTTTTAGTATACTTTTTAGCACTTGTTATCATTGGTGGATTTATTTTTCGGTTTGGTTGCTCTCCTTTCTTTTTTTTTATTACTAAAAAAGTTTTTTTTAATAATTGTTTTTTATTTTAATGACTATTTTATTTCACTTTATTTTATCTTCTTCTTTCTTTCTTTCTTTCTTTCTTTTTTTCTCCCTTTTATTCTGAACCCTGTGCATGACAGGCTCTTGGTGCTCCAGCCACGTGTCAGGGCTGTGCCTCTGAGGCGGGAGAGCCAAGTTCAGGACAGTGGTCCACAAGAGACCTCCCAGCTCCACGTAATATCAAATGCAAGATCTCCATCTCAACGCCAAGACCCAGCTCCACTCAACGACCAGCAAGCTACAGTGCTGGACACCCCATGCCAAACTACTAGCAAGACAGGAACACAACCCCATCCATTAGCAGAGAGGCTGCCTAAAATCATAATAAGCTCACAGGCACCCCAAAACACACCACCAGACATGGACCTGGCCACCAGAAAGACAAGATCCAGCTTCATCCACCAGAACACAGGCACTAGTCCCCTCCACCAGGAAGCCTACACAACCCACTGAACCAACCTAAGCCACTGGGGGCAGACACCAAAAACAATAGAAACTATGAACCTGCAGACTGTGAAAAGGAGACCCCAAACACAGTAAGTTAAGCAAAATGAGAAGACAGAGAAACACACAGCAGATGAAGGAACAAGGCAAAAACCCACCAGACCTAACAAATAAAGAGGAAATAGGCAGTCTACCTGAAAAAGAATTCAGAATAATGATAGTAAAGATGATCCAAAATCTTGGAAATAGAATAGAGAAAATATAAGAAATGCTTAACAAGGGTCTAGAAGAACTACAGAGCAAACAAACAGTGATGAGCAACACAATAAATGAAATTAAAAATTCTCTAGAAGGAATCAATAGCAGAATAACTGAGTCAGAAGAACGGATAAGTGACCCGGAAGATAAAATAGTGGAAATAACTACTGCAGAGCAGAATAAAGAAAAAAGAATGAAAAGAACTGAGGACAGTGTCAGAGACCTCTGGGACAACATTAAATGCATCAGCATTCGAATTATAGGGGTCCCAGAAGAAGAAGAGAAAAAGAAAGGGACTGAGAAAATATTTGAAGAGATTATAGTGAAAACTTCCCTAATATGGGAAAGGAAATAGTCAATCAAGTCCAGGAAGCACAGAGAGTCCCATACAGGATAAATCCAAGGAGAAACACGCCAAGACACATATTAATCAAACTATCAAAAATTAAATACAAAGACCAAATATTAAAAGGAGCAAGGGAAAAACAACAAGTAACACAAAAGGGAATCCCCATAAGGTTAACAGCTGATCTTTCAGCAGAACCTCTGCAAGCCAGAAGGGAGTGGCAGGACATATTTAAAGCGATGAAAGAGAAAAACCTACAAACAAGATTACTCTACCCAGCAAGGATCTCATTCAGATTTGACAGAGAATTTAAAAGCTTTACCGACAAGCAAAAGCTAGGAGAATTCATCACCACCAAACCAGCTTTACAACAAATGCTAAAGGAACTTCTCTAGGCAGGAACCACAAGAGAAGGAAAAGACCTACAATAATAAACCCAAAACAATTAAGAAAATGGTAATAGGAACATACATATTGATAATTATCTTAAATGTAAATGGATTAAATGCTCTAACCAAAAGACATAGACTGGCTGAAGGCATACAACAACAAGACCCGTATATATGCTGCCTACAAGAGACCCACTTTGGACCTATGGACACATACAGACTGAAAGTGAGGGGATGGAAAAAGACATTCCATGCAAGTGGAAAACAAAAGAAAGCTGGAGTAGCAATTCTCATATCAGACAAAATAGACTTTAAAACAAAGACTTTTTTTTTTAACATTTTTATTGGAGTATAATTGCTTTACAATGGTGTGTTAGTTTCTGCTTTACAACAAAATGAATCAGTTATATATATACATATATTCCCATATCTCTTCCCTCTTGCATCTCCCTCCCTCCCACCCTCCCTATCCCACCCCTCCAGGCAGTCACAAAGCACTGAGCTGATCTCCCTGTGCTATGCGGCTGCTTCCCACTAGCTATCTACCTTACGTTTGGTAGTGTATTTATGTCCATGCCTCTCTCTCGCTTTGTCACACCTTACCCTTCCCCCCTCCCTATATCCTCTAGTCCATTCTCTAGTAGGTCTGTGTCTTTATTCCTGTCTTACCCCTAGGTTCTTCATGACATTTTCTTTTTCTTAAATTCCATATATATGTGTTAGCATATGGTATTTGTCTCTCTCTTTCTGACTTACTTCACTCTGTATGACAGACCCTAGGTCTATCCACCTCATTAATAATAGCTCAACTTCATTTCTTTTTATGGCTGAGTAATATTCCATTATATATATGTGCCACGTCTTCTTTATCCATTCATCTGATGATGGACACTTAGGTTGTTTCCATCTCTGGGCTATTGTAAATAGAGCTGCACTGAACATTTTGGTACATGACTCTTTTTGAATTATGGTTTTCTCAGGATATATGCCCAGTAGTGAGATTCCTGGGTCATATGGTAGTTCTATTTGTAGTTTTTTTAAGAAACCTCCATACTGTTCTCCACAGTGGCTGTATCAATTTACATTCCCACCAACAGTGCAAGAGGATTCTCTTTCTCCACACCCTCTCCAGCATTTATTGTTTCTAGATTTTTTGATGATGGCCATTCTGACTGGTGTGAGATGATATCTCATTGTAGTTTTGATTCGCATTTCTCTAATGATTAGTGATGTTGAGCATTCTTTCATGTGTTTGTTGGCAGTCTGTATATCTTCTTTGGAGAAATGTCTATTTAGGTCTTCTGCCCATTTTTGGATTAGGTTGTTTGTTTTTTTGTTTTTAAGCTGCATGAGCTGCTTATAAATTTTGGAGATTAATCCTTTGTCAGTTGCTTCATTCTCCTATTCTGAAGGTTGTCTTTTGGTCTTGTTTATGGTAAAACAAAGACTATTACAATAGACAAGGGCACTACATAATGATCAAGGGATCAATCCAAGAAGAAGATATAACAATTGTAAATATTTAGGCACCCTACATAGGAGCACCTCAATACATATGGCAAATACTGACAGCCATAAAAGGGGAAATTGACAGTGACACAATAATAGTAGGGGACTTTAGCACCCCACTTTCACCAATGGACAGACATCCAAAATGAAAATAAATAAGGAAACACAAGCTTTAAATGATACATTAAACAAGATGGACTTAATTGATACTTATAGGACATTCCATCCAAAAACAGCAGAATACTCTTTCTTCTCAAGTGCTCATGGAACATTCTCCAGGATAGATTGTATCTTGGGTCACATATCAAGCCTTGCTAAATTTAAGAAAATTGAAATCGTATCAACTATTTTTTCTGACAACAGCGCTATGAGGCTGGATATCAATTACAGGAAAAAATCTGTCAGAAATACAAACACGTGGAGGCTAAACAACACACTACTTAATAACCAAGAGGTCACTGAAGAAATCAAAGAGGAAATAAAAAAAATACCTAGAAACAAATGACAGTGAAAACACAACTACCCAAAACCTATGGGATGCAGCAAAAGCAGTTCTAAGAGGGAAGTTTATAGCAATACAATCCTACCTTAAGAAACAAGAAACATCTCAAATAAACAACCTAACCTTACACCTAAAGCAATTAGAGAAAGAAGAACAAAAAAAAAAACTCCAAAGTTAGCAGAAGGAAAGAAATCATAAAGATCAAAGCAGAAATAAATGAAAAAGAAATGAAGGAAGTGATAGGAAAGATCAATAAAACTAAAAGCTGGTTCTTTGAGAAGATAAACAAAATTGAGAAATCATTAGACTCATCAAGAAAAAAAAGAAGACTTAAATTAATAGAAATGAAAAAGGAGAAGTAACCATTGACACTGCAGAAATACAATGGATCATTCGAGATTACTACAAGCAACTATATGCCAATAAAGTGGACAACCTGGAAGAAATGGACGAATTCTTAGAAAAGCACAACCTTCCAAGACTGAACCAGGAAGAAATAGAAAATGTAAACAGACCAATCACAAGCACTGAAATTGAATCTGTGATTAAATATCTTCCAGCAAACAAAACTCCAGGACCAGATGGATTCATACGTGAATTCTATCAAGCATTTAGAGAAGAGCTAACACCTATCCTTCGCAAACGCTTCCAAAATATAGCAGAGGGAGAAACACTCCCAAACTCATTCTATGAGGTCACCATCACCCTGATACCAAGACCAGACAAAGATGCCACAAAAAAAGAAAACTACAGATCAATATCACTGATGAACATAGATGCAAAAATCCTCAACAAAATACTAGCAAACAGAATCCAGCAGCACATTAAAAGGATCATACATTGGGGCCTCCCTGGTGATGCAGTGGTTGAGAGTCCACCTACGGATGCAGGAGACACGGGGTCATGCCCCAGTCTGGGAAGATCCCACATGCCATGGAGCGGCTGGCCCCGTGAGCCATGGCCACCGAGCGTGAGCGACCGGAGCCTGTGCTCCGCCACGGGAGAGGCCACAACAGTGAGAGGCCCACATACTGCAAAAAAAAAAAAAAAAAGGATCATACATTATGATCAAGTGGGGGTATCCCAGGAATGCAAGGATTCTTCAATATACACAAATCAATCAACGTGATACACCATATTAACAAATTGAAGGAAAAAAACCATATGATAATCTCAATAGACGCAGAGAAAGCTTTTGACAAAATTCAACACCGATTTATGATAAAAAACCTTCCAGAAAGTAGCCGTACAGGGAACTTTCCTCAACATAATAAAGGTCATATATGACAAACCCACAGCCAACATTGTCCTCAATGGTGAAAAACTGAAACCATTTCCACTAAGATCAGGAAGAAGACAAGGTTGCCAACTGTTGCCACTGTTATTCAACATAGCTTTGGAAGTTTTAGCCAGAGCAATCAGAGAAGAAAAAGAAAGAAAAGGAATCCAAACTGGAAAGGAAGAAGTAAAGCTGTCACTGTTTGCAGATGACGTGACACTATACATAGAGAATCCTAATGATGCTACCAGAAAACTACTAGAGCTAATCAATGAATTTGGTAAAGTAGCAGGATACAAATTAATGCACAGACATCTCTTGCATTCCTATACACTAATGATGAAAAATCTGAAAGTGAAATTAAGAAAACACTCTCATTGCAACAAAAAGTAAAATATCTAGGAATAAACCTACCTAAGGAGACAAAAGACCTGTATGCAGAAAATTATAAGACACTGATGAAAGGAATTGAAGATGCTACAAATAGATGGAGAGATATACCATGTTCTTGGATTGGAAGAATCAGCATTGTGAAAATGACTCTACTACCCAAAGCAAGCTACAGATTCCATGCAAGCCCTATCAAAGTACCACTGGCATTTTTCACAGAACTAGCACAAAAAATTTCACAATTTGTATGGAAACACAAAAGACTCCGAATAGCCAGAGCAGTCTTGAAAAAGAAAAATGGAGCTGGAGGAATCAGGTTCCCTTCAGAGTATACTAGAAAGCTATAGTAATCAAGACAGTATGGTACTGGCACAAAAACAGAAAGAAAAATCAATGGAACAGGATAGAAAGCCCAGAGATAAACCCATGTACATATGGTCACCTTATCTTTGATAAAGGAGGCAAGAATACACAGTGGAGAAAAGACAGCCTCTTCAATAATTGGTGCTGGGAAAACTGGACAGCTACATGTAAAAGAATGAAATTAGAACACTCCCTAACACCATACACAAAAATAAACTCCAGGTGGATTAAAGACCTAAATATAAGGCCAAACACCATCAAACTGTTAGAGGAAAACATAGAGAGAACACTCTATGACATAAATCACAGCAATATCCTTTTTGACCCACCTCTTAGAGAAATGGAAATAAAAACAAAAATAAACAAATGGGACCTAATGAAACTTCAAAGCTTTTGCACAGCAAAGGAAATCATAAACAAGACAGAAAGTCAACCCTCAGAATGGGAGAAAATATTTGCAAAGGAAGCAACTGACAAAGGGTTAATCTCCAAAATGCACAAGCAGCTCGTGCAGCTTAATATCAAAAAAACAACCCAATCCAAAAATGGGCTGAAGACCTAAATAGACATTTCTCCGAAGAAGATATACAGATTGCCAACAAACACATGAAAGAATGCTCAACATCATTAATCATTAGAGAAATGCAAATCAAAACTACAATGAGATATCATCTCACACCAGTCAGAATGGCCATCATCAAAATATCTAGAAACAATAAATGCTGGAGAGGGTGTGGAGAAAAGGGATCCCTCTTACACTGTTGGTGGGAATGTAAATTGATACAGCCAGTGTGGAAAACAGTATGGAGGTTCCTAAAAAACTACAAATAGAACTACCATATGACCCAGCAATCCCACTAGTAGGTATATACCCTGAGAAAACCATAATTCAAAGAGTCATGTACCAAAATGTTCATTGCAGCTCTATTTACAATAGCCAGGACATGGAAGCAACCTAAGTGTCCATCAACAGATGAATGGATAAAGATATGGCACACATATACAATGGAATATTACTCAGCCATATAAAGCAACAAAACTGAGTTATTTGTAGTGAAGTGGATAGACCTAGAGACTGTCATACAGGTTTAAGTAAGTCAGAAACAGAAAAACAAATACCATATGCTAACACATATATATCGGATCTCAAAAAAAAAAAAAAAACGGTCAGAAGAATCTAGGGGCAAGATGGGAATAAAGATGCAGACCTACTAGAGAATCGACTTGAGGATATGGGGAGGGGGTAGTGTAAGCTGTGACAAAGTGAGAGGGTGGCATGGGCATATATACACTACCAAACGTAAAATAGATAGCTAGTGGGAGGCAGCCACATAGCACAGGGAGATCAGCTCGGTGCTGTGTGACCACCTAGAGGGGTGGGATAGGGAGAGTAGGAGGGAGGGAGATGCAAGAGGGAAGAGATATGGAAACATATGTATATGTATAACTGATTCACTTTGTTATAAAGCAGAAACTGACACACCATTGTAAAGCAATTATACTCTAATAAAGATGTTGAAAAATAAAAAGTAAAATAAAGTAAAATAAACCACAAATCTGAGTGTCAAACGATGTTTAAACTTAAATGTTATTTTCATCATATCACTTTAGATTAAACAAAATTTATTTCAGATATTATGAAATTATCATGACAATAGTTTGGCAATGCCCGCCTCGTGAAAGACTGTAAATGTTTAAAGTTTTCCCCAAAAAACTTATATAATAGTGTTTCCGAAAAAGAAATATCGTTTCTAAGCTAGAAAATAGTGAAGCAAATGCCCAGTAAAACCATCAAAAGACAGTAATGCACCCCATAGAATGCATGATGAATAGAGTTGCTTTTGTCTCCTGACTTTTTAAAATGTCTTCCTGCTCTGTATCAGTGATTCTTGAAATCCCCCACCTCTTCAGATCCTCTCAGAGATGTTTCATTAGGTAGAAAAGAAATAAATTATGAAACGGGAGGAATTGAGCTCAACAAAGTTAGAACCAATGTAATCCAATATTTGCATTTATGTGTTCTCTACATTTAATAATAATAATGATTAATCAAATTGTTTCAAGGAATTCTTTTCATTCGAAGATAAATGACTGTCTAGGCAGGAGCTGGCATATTTGTTAACCAATAATGTGCTTTATCGTGTTAGTGGTTTAAACATGGTGTTTGATATTTTTTTTCAAATTATAACATTGTTTCAAGCATCACAGTTAAAAAGCCCTTCAAATTGCCACAAAGAAATCATTAGTCTAGTAGAGTATATTTTTGTATAATTGATGACAGCTGTGTAATGATGTGGTAAGCTGGCAATTAGGCATAATTTGCTTATGCAAGTTAGATGAAAAAAATGGGACTCCATATTCAATCTACACCTATGTGAAAAGCGATTAGTTTAATTGATGGGGAAAAATCCTCAACAATGGCTAATTATTCCAAAATGACCTGAAACACTCATGCAAATTAGTAGAATTAATTATACATGAATGACTAGATTATATAAATCATTTTTAAAACCTTGAAGTTTCTATAGTTATTCATATAATGTAGTAGGAAAGGTGATTTAATGACATAATGGATGCACCTTAGAGAGTAATCATCAGGTTTTGCTTACAATCTGTTGGCACGATGCCATCTCAAAATGGACAATATTGAATACAAACAAAACACATGTCATAGCTTCTCACTCAGGTATAATAGTTCAACAAAGAAACATTTATTCAATAAGACACTGCTTTGTATAATTATTATTTTTTCTCAGTTCCTACTTGGCATCTACAGAAATTACTGAGAAACTTGTAACATTTTATTTTCTCTTCTCAAGTAAAACTCAAATATCTTGATTTACTTATCACCAACACTGGGTTTCTTTATGAAATAGATGATGATTTACTCTGTACTTATTCTGCATCATGTAACCATGCCATTCTCGTCATTAATTCTTATGAAAGAAGCAGTTTCATGAGTCTGAAAACAACGTATTTGCTATACACCTGAGATTAATTTTAATTCAGGGTTGACTCGCATTATCAATATATCAATCTGTAATCTAAATATTACATATGGATTCACTGACAACATTTTTGAACTCTAAGCCCAAGCAACATAATCAATTTTAAATAAATTAGGGGCAATGCCACAAACAAAAGCAAGTATTTGGGTCTGACTTCATTCTCAGAAGTCCTGTTGTTACAAGAAATTTGTTTCAGCTGAAGTGGTTTCTGATATAAAGATAATATTTTTGGGAAGAAAAACATACACTCAGAAGATGGGTGATGCCCTAACTCAGGTTGCCTATTTTGGTAGGTACCCCGCATTTCAGAATATCTTTAATCTTATCTCAGTATCTTATTCTGCAGAAAGTCAAAAACAGCTCACACAGTGATTCATTTTCTTATAAGCTTGCCTTCACAGTGCTGCTAGAGTTTCATTCTAAGATAAACCTAAATATCTTCACTATTTTTAACGTTTGGAGGTTAGTCTATCCCCAGTTCATCAGTGGTCTCTATAAAACCTTGCTTTTTAACTTGCAATTCTAGTCTTCATCTTTCCCTTCAACATCATAGCTTTATCCTTGTGTAAGTCGGCCCTGTGGTGCTGGCCAATGGCATAACACAGTGGCATTAACACTCTATAACGACTCTGCACACATTCTCACAAATTATGGAAAGATATTAAGCATGAATCTTCAGAATGCCCAAGTGCATTTTACAGCAGCTCTGATAACACCCTGAGCTGTATTACATTTTTGTTCTGAATGGGAGCCCCTCAGAGACGAGGTAAAAAGTTATCTGCTGTCAAAAAGCCTTGATGTGTTTCCAGTCATGGAAGTTTCACACTTGAGAACTGAACACAGTTTTGTATGGAATATTTTAACCTTCTCCAGAGAATGAACAAGTCTGAAAACAAATAATAGAAGTGTAGGGCTCTGAGCTCTGCCACTGGCTCCTGGTCATTGCAGGTCTTTTCATAGCTGCTTATTGAACCCATAGAATTTGGAGTTATCAACCTTGTGATTCACCAGAGTCCTGTTATCTGGACCTTGTAGGGTGACCAGGGGCAAAAGTTTCTCACCTGAGCGTTGCAATAAGAATTTCAAATTCCTGATCACCTTTCTGAATTTAAATAGGAACTCAATAGGTTTGGAATATGTTGTTTTATATTTGTTTATGTACTTTTATGTCTTTACCACAACTGTATGACTTCAGCAAAGCATTGTACGTAGGGGATGTTTAGTCATAGATGAAAAAAGAAAAGGAACCGTAGGATGAGAAAATGTTCACATAGAATGTTGGCCCCAGAACTAAGATTAGTCTATGATACTTTTCTTCTAGGTGTGGAAGTTGTTGCTAGATTGGGCTGCTCATCTAAAGGGTTGGTATGATCTGTTCAACTCAGCAAGCAGTTCACAATCAATGCCACTGCATTAATCCGAGGTCCCCAATTACAGCCTACACAAAATATATTGAACCCCTCCAATCTTTAAGACAGTCTACTTCAGAATTACAGAAGTCTTAGCATTTAGGAAACAGGTGAAATCTTAGAGAATGTCTAAAGCAGCAGTTCTCAACCTGGCTGTACTTTGGAAACCCCCGGGAAGGTCTAAAAACTGACACCTGGGTTCCACCCACATCTATCGGTCTGGAGTGCACCCTGGACAGTGGGATTTTTAAAAATTTCTCCAGAGGATTCATAATTATAGTCAAGATTGGGAACAGTATTGTCACAGATCTGAGGCAGTATTGTAGGACTTAGAAACTTCTATGCCTATGGGAGCCAAAAAGGTTACATAAAAGAGGGAAATAGGACAGGTATAAGAAAAATAACATTGCTATCTCATATTGCTTATTCTTTCTACTCTTTTTTTTTTTTTTTTTTTTTTTTTTTTTTTTTTTTTTTTTTTTTTTTTTTTTTTTTTTTTTTTTTTTTCTTGCGTTATGCGGGCCTCTCACTGTTGTGGCCTCTCCCATTTGCGGAGCACAGGCTCCGGACGCGCAGGCTCAGCGGCCACGGCTCACGGGCCCAGCCGCTCCGCGGCATGTGGGATCTTCCCGAAACGGGGCACGACCCCGCGTCTCCTGCATCGGCAGGCGGACTCTCAAGCACTGCGCCACCAGGGAAGCCCTCTTTCTACTCTTGATTGAAATATGCATAAGAGAAATATTGTTTCACCATATATAAGAAAAACAGCTGTACAAGCTCAACGTCAAATGGTAATTGGGGGGTCGTAGGAAGTGTTGGGGATTGTGTTTAACTAGAAAATGCATGACCATCTAAAGTGGCAAATGCTAAGCTCCAGGTGAATTTGGGCTTAGAGTGTACAGATCTATTGATTTCGTCAAGAGAATATAACTTTTATTTAAATTTCAAATTGCTTGTTGGTTCAAATGCTGGATCATTTAATAACTAACTAATTTGAAAAAATTTAAACAGGAGAGCTTTATAGTCAGAGTGGAGTAGAAGGAAATGAGTGTCTGAAGAGGAGGCCCTCCCAGCTCTTACCCAGTTTTGTGTTTTTGTTTTAAACCACAGGGTTAGGGTGAAGTTCAGGCTGCATATGTGGTCTCCACCGACACTGTCCTGGGAGTTGGGAGCTTATCACTGCCTGACGTGGATGAGAGATCCATTTCCCTACTCTGCTTTTTTGGACACCACCTGGTGAGATTTTGAACACCTCCATGCAGCCTGGTAAGCACGGTCTAGGCTCCGCACTTGGCTTTTGCTGATGGGGGTGGGACTATAATCTTTTCAGAGGTGCTTGACTAGAGTAATGCATTATTGTCTGAAAATTGTCTTTCTTCTGAGGCTATTTCATTTCTCCTCCTTGGGCTAGAGAGAGCAGGCTTTTCTTGAGCCACCTTTGTCTATATACATTGACCTTCCTGAGTTGCTGCCTCCTTTACCTTTAAGTCTGTGCTATGAGTCAAAAAGAAAATACAAAGAATTCACCACCATGTTGTCCTTGGGTCTCAGGACCTTTAGCCTGCCTGTCTTCTTTCCTCCACCTTCAGAGTCTTCTTTTGTTTGTTTTGTATAAATGTCCAGGATTTTTAGCTTCACTTAGCAGGAAGAAAAGGGTAAATGTGTCTACTCCATCTCTCTGGACATGGGAGTCGGTTAAAATATAATTTTTAGAAAAGAACTCTAAGAGATCAGTTAGCCATCACTTGCAATATCTAGTAACTCTGTTAATAAAAAGACATTTCTTCATAGACAAATTGCTGTTTTCCTTTTAAAAATATATCATCTCCTACTGATGGATAGTACTTGGACTTCCTCTCAGTGATTTGCTTTCAATTCTACAGTATAAACCTAAGAGACTCACCTCACTACTTAGTCCCTGAGAAATCTAGCACACAGCAGTTTGTGTTTACAAAGCTTACTGACAGCATTAGCTCAGCTATACTGAGCTGGATTATGTGAAAAGTTCAGCATTTCTATGGCATTCTCACCCATTTTCCTCCCACTGGCACCTAAACTTCAGACAGAGCAAAGAACCTGGAAGAGGTCAGATCAGAGCAAATAAAATATAAATTAGGGCCTCTTCATTAAATTCAAACCCTAGAAAAGCTGGTAAATGTAACTTCTTACTGGTATTTTTAAAGCTATAAAAATTGTACACAATAAAAGCAATCCCATAAAACTTTTATAATTTTCATTGTAAAATGTATTTTCAAATCAATATTCCAGATACAAAGCTCTCTTAGAACTTTAAAATCAGCATATTGTGCTGATTTATGAGCATTGTACTGTTCTAATAGTGTAAGCTTGTGAGTATGCCACTGCCTAAAATTGTATACTCTGTACCCAAGACATCGCCTACCCCAGTGCAAGGCATCAATAAATGCCTGTTAATTGAATTTTGAATAATTAAATACATCCTGCTACCCGCTCCCCCTCCCCCCCCCCGCCCTTCCAAGTTCTCATCCTCGTATTTAGGAAATGTCCCTAACATTCCAGAAGTGTACTTCTTGGATACTCGTAACTGTAGCATTGAGTAAATGCTTTGAGTGTTCAGTATACGTGTAGATAATATACTACTTTCTTGACTGTCAGAATCCCCCTCTTAATTTCCTATCTCTTGATTTGACATCATTCTAGGTGTCTCAGTTCCTTAAGAAGCTACATTCTTCACATTTCATTTGGCGCTCCTCTTGATTTTAAATTTTATGAGCCTGAAGATGAATGCCTGTCCTCACTAGTTTTACCTTGGCATGCAGCCTGTCAAGGTGATTTTATTCAGCTACCCCATGTGTCACTGTGGGTCAAGAAGTGTACTATTGGAAGACTGCTGATATCTTTTGACTAAAGTCACCCCTTCCATGTCAGCGGGCAGCAGGACCAAATCTCTCATGATCCGGAAATACATAGCAATCAAGCACCTTCTTGATGTTGTAAGGGCATGCAGAATGAAAACACAAACACCAGCCCATCCTAGGAAAGTCAATGATACCTTGATGAAAAGCAAGTCAATTTAGGCTGGTATCCTTCAGCTTCATGAAGATAGCAACCAACAAAAATGCAAAAGGGTCTATCATACATCTGTAGAGAATTGTCCTGTGGAAAAGGAATGAGACTCATGCTAAATATTAACAAGGGTGGAGTTTGTCACCATGTAGAAACTTCAAATGGATAAATTCAATCTCAGTATGAGGCAGAACTTTCTAACTGAACAAACTGACTTGTTTTAGGACAGGCTCCCTCAGAAGACAGTGAGTCCTACCACTAAAATTATTTGAGTTTAGGCGAGACATTAAATGCCACATGTAAAAATCAGTTGCTTCACAAGAAGGTAAGTTTTAAATGGAAATTAGCAGGGTTAGGTTAAACTTCCTCCTAATACCAGCATTCTGGGATCCTATCAAAGATGAGCTCAGTCTGCTGACGTTCGCCTGCAAACACTCAGAAAGAAAGAAACAAAGAAAAAAAGCCAAAGCATAAATAACTGAAAATAGATACCAACACAGAAGTAACACCTACTCGACAACTAGTTGCTGGTGTGATTATCCTCTAATTGCATAGCTGTGAATGTGTCTTTTCTTTTCAAATCTTCTGCCAAGATGACTAAATCCAAGCATAGTTTACAGCAACTCTAATAGGGAAATATATTTTGGAGTAGAATTTGTTGAGTCCTTGTCAGTACCTGTCATTATTTTATTTGATATTATTGACTTCAATAGCATTCTCAGGTGATATTTCCTAGATTAACGAGTGGATTTTTGCATAGAGGAAAGTAAACACTTTTCTCTTAATGAAATGCATTAAAGAATTAACTTTATGTCAGTCTATTTTATAGAAGTGGTATTTCTAAGCCCTGTTAAAACTGTTTTATAGACTTCCTAACTGCTGAAACACATTAGGAGGTAATCACATTAGATGTTGCCTGCTGAGGCTGGCAAGACTTGGTCTGTAGTTTAAAGTAACTCTTCCAATAGTACAGTCAGCTCACTAGTAGCTGGGTGACTCTAAGTGAAATAACCTGACTGCACCATTAGTCCAAATGAGCACTTCAGTCCCATTTATGCTTCATATGAAACTAAGATTAAGAAGATGTCACTTATAAAAATGAGCTTCATTATAATATTATCCTCAAGGGTCAGGCTAGTGGGCATATGTTATAGGTGAAACCTCATACAAATTTTTAAATCATGTGTCTGTTAGTTTTTGATTACAAGCACCTGTTACCTACAAAGTCAAATCATAGAAATCCCTATGATATAATAAATCTTAATATAGCCATTTCAGTTTATCACTGTTAGATGAAGATCAAGCAGACTTTAATTTGTTACTCTTGACAAAGCCCAGTCCCCAGGTTGTTGATGGAAATTATACCTTAATAACCATAGTAGCTAGCCTTAAAGATCCACCCCCCCACCCCTGCCTCCCATGATCCCAGCTTCCTGCTATTCAGACCGTTATGCAGTCTTCTCCCATACTGTACCATGGTTGGTCTGTGCGACCATAGAATACAGCAGAGATGATGGTATGTCACTTGTAAGATTAGCTTGGGTTGCCTCACTTGCATAGCTCTTCCTGAGGGAAGCCAGCTGCCATGTTGTGAGGATACTCGAGCAGCCTATAGAGAAGGCCATATGGCAAGGAAATGAGGTATCTGGTCTCAGGAACTATGCAAAATAGTACGTGTTTGTTGTTTTAAGCTACTAAATTTAGGATTTTTTTTTAACATCTTTATTGGAGTATAATTGCTTTACAATGGTGTGTTAGTTTCTGCTTTATAACAAAGTGAATCAGTTATACATATACATATGTTTCCATATCTCTTCCCTCTTGCATCTCCCTCCCTCCCGCACTCCCTATCCCACCCCTCTAGGTGGTCACAAACCACCAAGCTGATAAATTTAGGATTATTTTTAATGCAGTTATAGATAACTAAATTCAGATTTTAGCACCTTAGAAATGGAATGCTGCAATAACAAAAATTCTAAAATATGAGAACGACTTTGGAGCGGAGGGGTGGAAAGAAGCAAGAAAAGATGTAAAGATTTTGAGGAGTGTGCCAATGAAAAGTTAAAGTGCCTTGAACACAAGGATTTAAAGGAAAGTGAAGAAAATCTAATAGAAAACTGGAGTTTAGCAATACTGTTGCCTGTAGTACTGTACAAGGTAGAAAATGTGCCTAAAGAGCTGGGTGATCTTGCTGAAAACTTTTCTGAGCAGAGTATTTAAAGAATCCCTTGATTTCTCCTTGCTGCTTATAAGAAAATTTAAAAGGAGAGATAAACTAAAGGAAGGGTTGTTAAACAAGAAGAGATCATTTTCATGCTAGTTATATGCTGTTAATAAATATGTAATGAAAAGAGATGACAAATTCATTAAAATATGCAAGAAGTAGGAAATTTGAACAGGCTTATTAACATGAAGTAAATTGAATTGGTAGTTAAAGACATGTTTCCATTCCAGCAGCCCTTACCCACCCTAATCTTTTAAAAAAATTAATCCTAGGTGGATTCAGATGACAATTACCAAACTATCCAGGATAACTTATTCTATGCTTATTAATTTCCTAGGGCTACTGTAATGAACTAGCACATAATATGTGGCTCAAAACAACAGAAATTTGTTTCCAAAGTTTTAGAGCTGAAACTCCCAAATCAAGATGTTGGCAAGGTTATGCTTTCTCTCCTAGCTTTTGGTGAACTTCTTTTAAAAAAAACAGACTTTATCTTTTAGAGTTATATTAGATTCATGGCAAAATTGAGTGGAAGGTACAGAGATTCTCACACACCCCCTGCCCACATAGCTTTCCCCATTATCAACATCCGCCACCAGAGAGGTGCATTTATTATAATTGATGAATCTGCACTGGCACATCATTATCAGCCAAAGTCCATAGTTTACATTAGGGTTCACTTTTGGTGTTGTGTATTCTGTGTGTGGGTTTAGACCAATGCGCAATGACATGTATCCACTGTTACAGTATCACACAGAGCAGTCTTACTGAGTTTTTAATACTCTGTGTCTCTTTATTCATCACTCCCTCTTCTTTAACCCCCAGCAACCACTGATTATTTTATGCTCTCCATATTTTTGCCTTTCCCAGAATGTTGTATAGTTGAAATCATACATTATGTAGTCTTTTCATATTGGTTTCTTCCACCTAGCCATATGCATTTAAGTTTCTTCTATGTCTTTTTGTGGCTTAATAGCTCTCAATTTTTTTCTTTTTAGCCCTGAATAATATTCCATTGTCTGAATGTACCTAGTTTACCCATTCACCTACAGAGGGATGTCAGAGTTGATTCCAAGTTTTGACACTTGTGAATAGAGCTGCTATGAACTTCCGTGTGTAGGAAGTAAGTTTTTAACTCCATTGGGTAAATACCAAGAAGCCTGACTGCTGGGCTGTATAGTAAGAGTGTGCTTAGTTTTATAAGAAGCTGCCAAATTGTCTCCCATAGTTGCTGTACCATTTTGCATTCCCACTAGCAAGAATTACTCCATATCCTTGCCAGTATTTGGTGGTGTCAGTGTTTTGAATTTTGGCCAGTCTAATAGGTATGTAGTGATATCTCACTGGTGTTTTAACTTGCATTTCTTTGATGATATATGATGTGGAGCAACATTTTTAATATGCTTATTTGTCACCTGTATATCTCATTTGGTGAGGTAATTGTTAAGGTGTTTGGCAGATATTTTTGATCAGGTTGTTTTCTTATTTGTGAGTTTTAAGAGTTCTTTTTATATTTTGGATAACAATCGTTTATCAGATATGTGTTTTGCAAATATTTTTTTCCCAGTCTGCGACTTGTCTTTTCATTCTCTTGACAATGTCTTTCGCAGAGCAGAAAATTTTAAATTTTATTCAAGTCCAGTTTATCAGTTATTTCTTTCACAGAGTGTGCTTTCATCGTGGCATCTAAAAAGTCATCACCAAACTCAAAGTCATCTACATTTTCTCCTATGTTATCTTCTAGAAATTTTATAGTTTTATATTTTACGTTTATTCTGGAGATGGTTCATGTGAGGGCCAAATTCCTCCCCATCCATGGATGTCAAAAACATGGGGAAAAAACGATCTTTTTCCAAAATTCAATGGTGAGATAAGCATAAGACAAACATTCCCATTCCAAAAGAAAGACATTTGAAGGGGGGGCAAAAATCATAGGTACCAGTCAAGTTTGAAACCCGGCGTGGCAAATTCCATTAGATTTCAAGGCCTGAAAATACTCCTTGTGGCTCTTCCCATTGGGCCCCTCAGGGCAGTCCCACCCTTTCAGCCCTCCTCAGCAGCATCCCTGCCCTCTCCCCCCACAGCAGTGGCAACCCCAATCTCTCAGTCCTTGAAAATACCCGTGGCCTCTGAGCTACTGTTTGAGTCTTTCTTTTCTTTTCTTTAAAGTTAACACGTTTGTTGCCGAGTGGCTCTAGCCACCCACGTCCTACCTATAGCATCCCACAAATCCAGTACCTTTCATCATGTATTCCCATCTCTGTCCTCTCCTGTCCAAGCAGCATTTCTGCTGAGATAGTTGACTGCATCCCTGAGTCATATACCTAATCTCTCTAACAAACGTTTATCCAGGCACACTCTTGGTGTTTTCTCTCCACAGCACACTGTGTAATTCTTTGAAACATGGATAAACCAAAAATTTTCCCAACTTTGATTACATCCACAAAGACTCTATTTCCAAATAAGATTATATTCACAGTTACTGGGGTTCGGACTTCAGCATATCATTTGCGGGGACACACTTCAATCCAGATCACATACATTTTACTTTTTTTTTTTTCTGAGAAATTAAAAAAAGTAAAAGCTGTTTAGATTATTTTATGTCACATAATTTTATTCAAAAATCATGATCTATAGCAGATTATAGAAGAAAATACTACTGATTATATAAGAAAATAAAATTTTAGCCACATTTTGCTTATTAATATAAATGCAAATACCAGTAATAAAGTGTTAGCCAAACCAATCCAACAGTACATCTACACAACTTACAGTACATTCTGATAAATGAGGGTTTACCACCGAACTTCAAGAATATTATTAGTTGGGATAAAGGTTTAACTGAAGTCATGAAGAAACCCCAAATTTCAGTGATTTAAATAAATGGGAAGTTCATTTTTGTCTTATGGGAGATTCTGGTCAGTTCAAGGTTGTGTCATAGGTCTTCCATGCTTGATCCATGGCTTCTGAAGTCATTCCAGTTATTGTCATTTGCAGTCAGCAGGA
>NW_006775616.1:374945-375577 GCF_000442215.2 Lipotes vexillifer | reverse complement strand
AGCAGGAAGGAAGGAATGGTTATGGTCAATCCAGGGCAGGTGGTATATATGTTGGAGATAATCTGTAAGTCACTCATAATAACTTTACTCTCATTCCATTTCCCATATTTAGTCACATAGCCCCAACTCTCTGCAAGGAAATCTTGCTTGAAATATAGGTACATGAACAAGTAAACAGGCATACAGTTTGAGAAGAAGGCTTGCACTGTACAAAATGGCAGAGTGTGTTATGTCTAGAGTATATAATGAAAGCAACAAAAGATTCAAGATTCCAACTAGAAAAACAAAAAAGGATATGAATAGGTATTTTTTAGAAGTGGAAACTCTAGGTTCTAAAATGCACAGAGAAAAAGCTAAAACTAATTTTACACACATTAGAAGGTCAAATGTGGAAAGATGGCATGACAAATGCTGTGGATTGGTCCTTTCAAAATCCTTTCCACCCTCCTTTTAATGTGCTTTTCTGTATTACAGAAGCCAGAAAGCTAAAATCACATTTCCCACACTCCTTTGCAGCTAAGGTTCTGGAAACAAATTAAGTTCTACCAGTAAGGTAAACACTCATGCATTTGGAAGATGAAAATATGACAAAGGACCTCTCCTTGCCTTTTTATCTGCTTTCTGCTAGCAGG
>NW_006775616.1:321436-374935 GCF_000442215.2 Lipotes vexillifer | reverse complement strand
GCAGGAATGAGTCAAGAGCTGTGAGTAGTTTCTGCAGCTATGTCCCATTCTCTGGCATTCTGAACATCCTTTGGGGATGCCAAGAAGTATTTGCACCTGTAGTAATGGTGGGACCTTCTTTCTCATTGGAGTTTCCTGATACACAGATAGCAGGTACAACAGCTTCTTAATCTCAGTAGTTCAGGGTGGCCTCAGAGGTTGTAGCTACCCTTTTAAAGGTGTTTGAATATCGTTCTGGTGTCATTCCTAGCAATCCAGCCTAGACTTGCTTCTGTATCCCATTCAATAATTTTTTTAAAGCATGGAAATTACCTTTGTTAAACCCCTTTCTCCTAAAGTAGAAAAATTATTTTCCATTTCTGCAATGTGACCTGTTTGAAACCACTGACTATTGCTGAGTTTGGTAGACGGTCTCATAGATTCCTAGTATAGACTGATGGAGTCATTCTGGAGAGCCACTCATGAGTCCCTAGTCAAAGTCAGTATATGAATACCACATTACAAATAATTCCGGTCCTGGCTATATAAGTCAGATACATGCTTACACAAGTTTATAAGAAGATGTTGGCAGGAATTTATTGCAGTGATGTTAGTGATGGTGCAAAGCTAGAAGCAAAATGGGTTTCCATTACAGAGAAAGTGATTAAGTAAAATTCAACATATGCTCACCTTAGAGAATTGCACAACAGTAAGAAGCAATGAACTGGGTATACCTGTACAAGTATAGGTATATTATAGAAACATATTGTGAACTTCAAAAGTGAGAAATGGAATAAGATAAACACTACTATTTATGAAAATTCAAAACAACAAAACAAATTTTATGGAGCATACATCAACAGAGAGATACCTAACAAATGCATTCAAAGTGTTGCTTTGTTAGGGGAAAGCTAATGCAAAGTGAGGAGTAGGGATAAAACTGAATGAATGAAGAAAAGTGAGTTAATGGTTTTGTTTATCTGTAACATAAGATTAAGCTACGTGTACTTAGGATTACATTAATTCATCCCTCTATGCCTGCAGTCAAATAATTAGAATTCTGCATACCCAACACAGAGCAGTTACACACTGAAACTTAGTTGTAGTATACATTGTGGTTGTCTCCATAGAATTGATGGTACCTCCCCCCTCCCCCTGCCATTGTGTAACATTCTTGTGGTTAATGGGACCAGTAAAAGGGATAGGACATAAATGGCCAGTTCCAGACAGGATATTCTTGTTCACCCTTGCAACAAAGATCACTGTAGCTAACCTAAATCTAAGTGTCCTACCCTTGGCTATAAGGATGATTTCGAGTCTGATCCAACCTACAGGAAAGTCAGGATTTATGCTTGGGAACTCTAGGTCACAGATTTCTCGAAACTGCCATTGACCTTTGCAAACATAAGGGACGCCTACAAGTAAATCTGACACATTTGAGAACAAACCTAGGAGACTCATGAGAGCAGTGGCTCTGGACTTTATATTTACATCAATCAATAAATCTCCTTAATGTTTATACGAGTTAGAGTTGAATTGTCCAGGACAGAGAGTGCCCTAATTCATCCAGCAAATACACATTGCTTTCTCTCTGATTTTATTCTTTTTCTTGCTGTTCTTGTGTGTGTGCATGCTTGCACATGAGTATACTGGTGTATGCACACACGTATCCTTATGGCAGTTGTGTGACTGCGTAGTATGAAGAGGGTCATCCCTGATGTCTAAAGAACTGGGTCCAATATGCAGCTACATTTCCTACTGGCATTATAATTGTGAAGAAAATACTCATAGATTCTCCATGTATTCTTTAGGGGAAAAACAGACTAGTCCTAAACTATTCCATGTATACCACAGGACTACTTTAAGTTTCAAATGAAATGACATATGTGAGAGAGTTTTTAAAATTCCCTTATAACATGATAATTACGTTGTCATATAAATAATTATTATTATCTTGTATATGATGCAGTCTATAGAAGCATTTAAAAAATTGAAATCCCCAATCTCTTCAAGTTTATCTTGTATTCTACTCAACTTCCTTCATTTTTAAAGCTGCACAAGCGAAGGACAAAATGTCGTTTTTTACTTTGAATTCCCTATCTTTTGTCAGTGTGTTTCACAACCTTCGCTTCATTTAAGCATAGTTCCGTGGTAAATTTCTATATATAACTGCACTTTCAAGTTGCTTAAAGATATAACATAATTGGGTGTACCTTTAACCCAGTGGCTTAAAATCCTAAAGGAATGGTGTGCACACAACATCTTCTAGTATTAAAGAGCCTGAGATCAAATAAAATGCAATGAACAATGTCTGCTCCTGCTGACCTGGAAATGTTGTTAGTGAGATACTGGGCACAAATGACAGTGCTACCTCAAGAAACATAATGAGGGAGTTTTGTCAAGCCAAACCTTTTAAAATGTTTGAACTCCATAAAAACCTGCAGGCATGACAGATTAAATGTAATACTTACCTCTGACTCTGAGCTGCAACTTGTATCATCTAATTCCTGTAAATAAGAACAGATGTGCTGTTAGAAGGTTTTGATTTGTGTGTATATTTTTCAGAACCCATCTAGCATAGTGAGGTTTTTCCATTTGGGGGATGGAGAAGGAGCTTTGTTTTCTCGTTCAAGCATGTCAGAAACAGGAAAATAAGTCTCACTCGTCTCCATCCTATTAAAAGAGAGGATCAACACAATTTACAGAGTTGGTTGTGTACTTTAAAGATGGATGAAAAGAGACTGAGCTATTCAAATACATCTTCAAATATTTAGAGTAGCAGGAGAAAAACATTACTTTAGCAAATTTTGAAACTTAACCATTATGAGTTTCAGCTTGTATTCATGTTATACCAGCAGCAACTTGAGAAGTCAGTAAGCACCTAGAATAAATAAACAGGGTAAAGATACTTCAGGAATCCCATTTCTAGGCAAGCTTGCTACTCCTATAAATCACACACCCTGTGTTTTAAGGGTACATGTTGCTACTTTTTAATAGGGCAATTTCTTTAGCAAAACATAGTAGTCTCAACTTTAACACATATAAAAAATATAATTTACAAGTTTTGCATTTTCATTTCTGCTGATGACAGGTTCGTAAGAGCCTCACAAATCTAATTAAACAGTTCACAGACACACATTTGAATATGTTCACATGACAGTGATATGAAAAGGATGATGATAATACTTTTCACTTACAGTGAACGTTTTACCCAAGAGACTCAGAATAATGCAGTAAAGCTTGCATAGTATCAAGAAATAACATGGAGTCTGTTAGACTTAATACCTGCATGTAATAAAACAATACATAGAGGTCTTTTAAGCGATGTTTTTCTGTATAATCATATTTATATACTAACTATAACCCACATATTAAAATTATGAGGGAGAAAGTATCCAGCTCTCTTCACATGCCACAATAATAAGTGAAAATCAAAAATAGTCAACTTAAATGGATTGTCTGCCTACTCTGAAACAAAATGACTTTTAAAAAACTTGAAGTACAGTTGATTTATGGTATTATTTTAGTTTCAGGTGTACAGCATAGTGATTCAATGTTTTCATAGCTTATACTCCATTTAAAGTTATTACAAACTAGTGGTTTATACTCCTCTGTGCTGTCAACAGATCTTCGTAGCTTACCTATTTTATATATAGTAATCTATACCTCTTGCTCCCATACCCCTCTCTTGCACCCCCTTCTCCTACCCACTGTTAACCACTAGTTTGTTATCTACATCTCTGAGTCTGTTTCTGTTTTGTTATATATATTCATTTGTTTTATTTTTTAAGTTCCACATATAAGTGATAACATAGAGTATTTGTCTTTAGCTTACTTCACTAAGCATAACAAAATGACTTTGTAACATTACATCTTCTTAAATCAACTCACCAGTTTCATTTGGTACTATGCAAATACCACTTTTGACTACATATATACATGCTACTAAAAATTTTATATTTTTTAAATAGTAAGAGACCAAGAATATAGGTAAAATATATAAGCAGAAAGTAAAAATCCATTTATTGTTATTGTTATTTACATTTGACCTCATCGTGAGAGAGTTAAAATCTGTTTTGAATGATAGTGAGGAAAACAAGGAAGGTAAACAATTCAGATTACCAGTAAATATATTTGATTTTATTTTAATAGTTTCTATTATTTTGGGGTAGCAGTACTACAGAAAAGCATAAGATTGAACAGTCAGTTTCTCAGGACAGTGTTATCATTTGAGATGATTAATTAGATGTTTCATAACATCCATAATTATAAGAACTATAAACCATATTTCTGCCATCTTTGAAACCCTAGTTCCATGCAAAGTGAACAATTACTAATTGCTTCAGAAATATTGGCTAAATAAGTTTAAACACAAATGTAAGTGAGAACTGCCAGCACACAGCAGTGTGATGGTCAAGAGTGTGGCCTTTGGCTTTAAAGGGACATGAGTCTGAGACTATTTAACAGCTGTGTGACTTCTGGCAAATTTTCTAAGTGCTTAAATATCAGTTTACCAATCTATTGGGCTCATACCATCTACCACATAGTATTGCTAGGAATGTGAAATAAGCTAATGCATTTAAAGTGCTTTGTACTGTAGACTGCAATAAATGCTAGCCATAATTAAGAGTAATTACTATTATTGGTAAGTCAGCCCTGAATTGTCCTCCAGTAATCCTATTAGATTGATTTTTGGATTCAATTATTAGTGTTATCACTCATTTAAGTCTGGATTTCAACACAGGAGGTTTGTCTTGAAAAGAGGACGATTATGTGATAAAGTAAAAGAAAAACCTCATTACATACTTGCATAGTCATAGATGTTGGTTTAGAGCCAGAAAACAGCAATTGTATAGGGTCAGTAAAATAATACCTTCCTTCAAAAGAACGTTGACTTATTTCTCTTTGATCTGCTACTTAAAAAGTGGCAGTCCCCATATCAAAGTCCAGAAGTGACATTATTTCACTTTCTCATACATATTTTTAACTTTTACTAAAATATATGTAGTAGTCCCATCTGCTTATGACACTTTTATACAAACAGGGTGCTGCTTCCTGACTATTCTCTGTGAGTTCACAATCTGAGTAACCCTAACACAACATACAAGCATATGCTCTTCAGAGAAACCGTGAGAGACACAGGCAATGGAAGAGATATTTTAGGATTAAAAGCAACAATACTAATGGAATCATCTTTAAAAATATGAAATAGATCAGTGCGTATAAGATGCATCTTTTAGAACCCCTTAGAATATAAGACAAATCCATCAGTCAAAGCTTATTCTCCATATACTAGCTGATGTTAAAAAAAATGAACTAAGGGAAAAGAGAAGAAAAATTTTAAGTGAGGATTTACCTTCTTTTCCTCTTCTAAATATGCTTCAGTAAACATTTATCTCTTTTGTCCTTGTGTGCAGTACTCAATGATTGGGAAAGGGAGACCTATTAATCTGAAGAAGAAATAGAGATGGGGTAGGGAAGCCTGATCTCTGCTTCCACGTACATATTATGAGCAATGAGCAGTAAAATTAAATCTTATTCTATACAGGAGAAATGATAATCAGCAAACAGTAGTGTCTTTTGGGTGTGAGGTGAAAACAAAAATGAGGCCATTAGAATAGAATAGTTTGAGAATAGTTCCACAGATCCAAAAAAAAAAAAAATACCATCAATGAAAACTACATTGTAGCAATTTGGAGAAACTTTTATTTTTATTTGGGTTGCAAACATTTCACAAAAATCATAAAGTTTCATCTTGAGATTACACACATATATGCATTTTTTCCCACCCAAGGCAGGCAGAATTCTCCATCAAGACTAGTTTCCTCTGAGGCAAACTTGTGACGAGGAGGCTAAAAATTGCATGGACTGCTCTGATGTTGCTAGTTTGAGTCGACAGAATTGAAATTATCAAGAATTGTGTACACTCTCATGCTTTCAGAATTAGCCACTTTTATTTATGGTGGCTAACTAACCATAAATAAAATGGCACTTGCAGAGGTAGCTGATGGTGAACTCAATGGCTTTTCTCTTTCTTCATCCTCTTTGTCAAATATCCCAGGCTCAGCATTTGAATTAATCTTCCCTTTATCCTTTTCTATATCTGATGTGACCAATCAGTCTCAAATCATAATTTCCTTTGAAACTTGTGTCAGTATCATTCCTTTTTCTCAATTTTTATACCTCCCACTCTTTTGCAAAATAACAAAACCTCATGATTTTTTTGTTGTTCCCCCATCTCTCATCTTCCTTTCCAGTCTCTTCTGCTTATTGCTATAGAACCTCCCCAAACACAACTTTATTTTGTGTTGCTTGACCCACAAGTCTTTTGTGGATCTCAGTTGCTTCCTATATCAAAAAATTAGCTTCTTTTACCAATAATCTAGGAGCCACCCTACCTAGCAAATTACTTTCTCATTTTTCCCTAATTAATACCTCCCTTCTCCAACTGGCAGCCGCCTTATCTCTGTATATTCTTTACTGTATTTGTTCAGACCATTTCACCTGTTCTGAAGATTGAGACTGCGGGGTCCAGAGTCAGGTTTACCAGGCTAGCATTCTGGCCCTACTAATTGCTGTTGATGTTGCTTTGGATGACACTGTCTTCTTTATATCCACAAAGTAGGGTTGTGAAGATTAAGGAGATAATTTGTCAAAAGCTCAAGCATATATTAAGTGACCAACAAATGTTAGCTATTATGATTAGGTAAATCCTATTTGTTTTCACAGACTAGCTCAAATGTCAAAGAACAAATCGACTTAAACCTAATGGCGGTTTAGGGCAGTGTTTAAAAGTATTGGCTCCTGAGAGGGACTTACTGGATTAAAAATCTAGTTTTACCATTCTCTATCCATGTGGCCAAGGAAAATTCTTCAGATGTCTGTGCCTCAGTTTCCTTATTCATCCAATGGAGATGATATTAGTATTCACTTCATAGGGTTTTTCTTTCCTTTATTTTCCCCCTCAACACCATTTATTGAAGACTGTCTTTTCCCCATTGTATACTCTTGACTCCTTTGACATAAATTGACTATATATGCTTTTGTATATATGCATATATGGTTTATTTCTGGGCTCTCTATTCTGTTTCATTAATCTATGTGTCTGTTTTTATGCCAAAACCATACTGTTTCAACTGCTCTACCTTTGTAATATAGTTTGAAATCAGGAAGTTTGATGCTTTCAGTTTTGTTCTGCATTCTCAAGGTTTCTTTGGTTATTCAGGGCCATTTGTGCTTCCATACAAATTTTAGGATTGTTTGTTCTGTTTCTGCAAAAAATGCCATAGAAATTTTGATAAGGATTGCCTTGAATCTGTAGATTGCTTTGGGTACTATGGACATTTTAGCAATATTAATTTTTTCCAGAATATCTTTCTACTTATTTGTGTCTTCTTCAGTTTCTTTCACCAGTGTCTTATAGTATTCAGTGTATGGGTCTTTCACATTCTTGGTTAAATTTAGGGTTTTTCTGGAGAAAAAAATAAGATCACCCCTGGGAGGAATTGAGAAAAGTTCCTGGCACTATGCTCATTGCTTACTCCAAATTTTATTTCTCATGACACTCAGGTTTATGGTAGTTTCTGGACTTATGTTTCTGTGGGATATATTTATCATTAAACTATATCTAATTTTTATGTAAATTGGATTGATTTTTCCCTTTGCCCTGCAACAGTGAAAGACATATAAAAACAGAATTTTTTCTAACTATGGATTCAGCCCTGAGTTAGATGTATCTGTACCACAGTAAAGCCTATTCCCTGCATGGATTCCTCTTAGTGGTTCAGAGTAAACATCTGGTAAACATTCATTTTTATGTGATGGTATCTTAGTGTTGCATTAATTTTATTCAACTTTTTACATGCCTGATCCTGATAACCTTCGAGAACAGGCTCACGAAACTACAAGCCAGAGACCAAATCTGGCCCGCTGCCTGACTTTATAAGTAAAGTTTAAATGGAAGACAGCCAAGCTTATTCATTTACATATTGTCTATGACTGCTTTCACTCTAGAAAAACAGAGAAGAGTAGTTGTGACAGAGACCATTTGGCCTGCCAAGCCTAAAATATTTACTACCTGGCCCTTACAGAAAAAGTTTGCTAACCCTTGTTCTATAAAACATTAATTTCTTCCCTAGTGAGGAGGGATGTTCATTTAACAAAAATTGCCAGATGTAGATGTCAGTGGCTCAAATTTTCTTATTACTTTGATATCTGTCCCTACTGTGAATATATGCACTCGAATATGCTAAGTGTTTAGCTTGCATTTATACCTGCTTCAAACAAGCCGATTAATATTTTAATTAATTTATTTTATTTTTGGCTGCATTGGGTCCTCGTTGCTGCCTCCGAGCTTTCTCTAGTTGCGGCGAGCAGGGACTGCTCTTCGTTGCGGTGCGTGGACTTCTCATCGCGGTGGCTTCTCTTGTTGCAGAGCACGGGCTCTAGGCACACGGCCTCAGTAGTTGTGGCACTCGGGCTCAGTAGTTGTGGCTTGTGGCTTCTAGATTGCCAGCTCAGTAGTTGTGGTGCATGGGCTTAGTTGCTCTGCACATGTGGGATCTTCCCAGACCAGGGCTCGAATCTGTGTTCCCTGCATTGGCAGGTCGATTCTTAACCACTGTGCCACCAGGGAAACCCCCAATAAATTTTTTTAAAAACAGTCATTCAGTCAATTTTTAATATTTTTTAAAATTCAAGGAAACTAGTTCTCTGGCAACAGGTAGTAAAATAAATGGTTGAATGAAAATGTTTTACTGGTTGCTCTCAAGTGCAGAAACAACCTTAGAGTGAGCTATACTAGCTATTAACATTTATACTAAATTATTTTAAATGATCCGTAAAGTCATATGGGTAGTAAAGCAAATCAGAATTATTAGGCATTCATGTCCCACCAAGATATTTTTAACTGTCTTTCTCAACTCACATTTTCATATCTTTACTAAAGTCATTTCTCTGCTTGAAATTCCCAAGGGAATGGATGCCTAACACCATTTTTATCCCTAAAGCACACTATTGATAAAATCCCCATTCAAATGTCATTCACTCCATGATATTTTTCTGTGATTTCAGCCAATATTATATTTATGCTACTCATTTCTATTTTGTGCTGAAGAAACTAGTGCACATGGTTCTTTTCAATGATTACATTGTAAATTCCCTGAGGGCAAAGAACATATATTTTAGGCATCCGTGGAATTTAAACACCAGGAGCTTAATTCTAGAACTCGTGCTTATAATCCTCTGAATAACCCTGAAGACTGGGAAAGAAATAAGGAGAGCCTAACTGTTTCCAGATTAGGGGAGCTGAGAGATATAAGAAGTAACTAAGAAGTAAAAATTCTGATGTAGGGAACAGTATTGGGAGGAAATCACTATGTAGCTTCCCAATTAGTAGAAATCTCCCTAAAACTATTTAGACATCATTGTAGAGAAGCTGATGAAGACATCTGCTCAGTGTTTAACAACTGACATATCAGTAAATATGATTGTTAGACTCCATTCAGTCTTATATTTCAACAACTTTATGTAAAATGTTGATAATTTTCTCTATGAACATGGGTTTAGTATTAGCTGAGTAATTTAAAAAATACAGCTGGAGTAAAATAGAGGTATAAAGACTTGTTCCTGAGAAAACATTACACATTCAGAGCTCTTACCATGTCTTCTCTCATCCAGGCCAATATTTTCAACTTAAGTTAAAAATTGAGAATATATATGCATATACATACACATATATATTAATATTATGGGATATACATATATACATATATCATGGGATCCCACGTATGTAATATATGTATGTATAACCCATAAAAATGCATTCTTTAGAAGTAATTACTTAAAAATGCTAAGTGAAATAACACAAGTATCATGCATGATGCCACCATGTTGTTGACCACTGTTAATACTTTGGTAGAGATATGCACACTGTTCCCTGTTTCAGTAGCACTGTCCCCTCCCAGCGTTTCCACAGAGGTCTGAACAGGAGTGAGAGAGAGCCCAGATCATCATGCTTTCCTAGTAACACCATCCTTCCTTCTCCTCCAACTCACATTTGCTGTTCCACCACCATCTGCCTCTCAGACCAGACCTCATGTGATCATGTCCCACACATCCGTTTGTTAGTGACTGCAAGACTCCTTTGCCAGCAGGGCTCTTTGCCCTATATAGTGCTGAAGATCTCAGCCTGACCCACCTCCTACTTTCCTTGACTCCTAAAGCTGTTCTGATCTTGCCCAGCCATGTGGACTTCATGGCTCCAGGAAATTAACTCATGTTTTCAGTCTTTTTCCTGAGCATCCCCTTAACCATTTAGCTGGAATTGAATCCTAGCTCTTTCTAAAGGACATGGCTTCCCCATGACCTTCTTTAATCTGTGACAGTTTTCTCTCCCATAATCCTTGTAATTCTGAGTCTTAAGGTATGATAGACTACCTTTGCTCTTCAAAGCTTCTTTCAGATTATGATTTATCTCTGTTCCCTAAAATACCCAGGTTTGTAGCTCATGTCATCATATTCTACCATCTGCCTCCCTTCCATATTCTAGACAATGATACCCCCTTGAATCCTCTATTCCACATTCCTGAAGATTTTAGTGTATGAACCACTGCTACTCTTTCCATTCCAACTTTTGTGATAATTCTTGGTGACTTTAATAATAATCTGAGCAGTTCTTCCAGGACTCCGGCTTCTCATACCCTTCATTCTTCAATAATCTTGTCATTCACACTATCTCAGCCACCTACTCTCATGGTCATAGTCTAGATATTTTCATTTTTAATAACTATACCTCCTGTATAATCTTAGTTTCAATTATTGCATTTTCCACTTATTAACTCATTATCTCTCCAGCTGCAATAATCTGTCAATCTCTCAGGACTTCTCTATTGATCCTAATGCTTTTTACTCTTACAAGATGAAACAATACAATCTCTCATTTGCATGAACCCTGAATGCCTTTATCAATCCCTGTTTCTCCTTTCTGTTCCAATCCCTTTCCTCATGTTCAGCTGACAACCTTGCTTCCTTCTTTTACTGAGAAAATAGAACTACATAGAAGAGTACTCCAGTTGCACCAATAACCACAACCACCAGTCTGCCTCTATCTATAGCCTGCATCCTCTATATTTAGTACCACTGTTATTATGTATCATCCATCTGTAGTGCCAGTAAAGACCAACTGCTTCACTTCTGCAAAGGATGTCACCCTCACCCAGCTATTGTTTCTTCTACCCTAAGTAATCCTTGATTTTTCTCTCTATTGCATTATTTCCATTAGCATATAAGCATGCTATAATATCTCTCATGTAAAAACAAGGACAAAAACCTTCCTTCACCCCCATACTCTGCTATCTATTGTTCCTGGTCTATGCTCCCTTATAGGAAATCTTTTCCTACTCTTTCATGTTCTCTTGTTTCATTGTTTTAAAACCACTGCAATTAGATTTTTATTTTCACCACTTTCCCAAATGCTCATACGGATGCCACCAATGATCTCCATGTTGCAAAATCACATGGCCAATTTTCATCTATCTTCCATGACTGTAAGATGTATTGGAGGGAGTTCATCACAAACTCCTACTGAAATACCCACATTTGGTTTTGTTTACAACTCTCTCCGTTCTCTTCCAATCTAACAGCAAGCTCTACATGCAGGAATACTCGAGGATTTAATCCAGAGATGCCTTCTTTTTCTGTCTATATACTCTCTACGTGATCAACCCGAGTCATTCCTTTAAAAATCCTTCAGTACTTTTGCACTGATGACTCCAAAATTTCTGTCTTCAGTCAGACTTACATATGCAACTGCCTAATCTCCATTTGATGCAAAATTGGCAGCCCAGTCTGAACATGCCCCAAACTAAATTTCCACTTTTCTCTTAAATCTATTCCTTCCTCAGTCATTTCCATGTAACCTTTCACTTGGTCAGGTTGGAGACTTGGAATCATCTTTAAGTCCTTTCTTTCTCTCATTCACTATGTCTATCCATCTGCAAATACTAATTGTTTTGTCTTTTAGTTATTTCATATCTCTCTATCATCCTATTCTAAGTCACCAACACTTCTTATTTTGCTTTATGAAATAGCCACCTAACTGATCTCTTTGCTTCCATTCTTGTCACTCACATACACACACACATGCATATATCCCTACAGTGGAATATTATTCACCCACAAAGAAGATGGAAATCTTGCCATTTGCAACAACATGGAGGAAACCTGAGGAAGTTGTGCTAACTGAAATAAGTCAGACAGAGAAAGACAAATACTATGTGATTTCATTTACATGTCGAATCTAAAAAAAATCAAACTCATAGAAATAGGGAGTAGATTGGTAGTTGCCAGGGGTGAAAGGGTGGGGGAAGAAGTTGAAGGTGATTAAAGAGTACAAACTTCCAGTTATAAGATGAATAAATTCTGAGGATCCAATGTACAGCATGGTGACTATAGTTAACAGTACTGTATTATATACGTAAAAGTTGTTAAGAGAATAGATCTTAGAAATTCTTAAGACAAAAAACAACAACAAAATGGTGATTCTGTGAGGTGATAGATGTGGTAACTAACTGTATTGTGGTAATCATTTCACAATGTATACATATTTCAGATCATCATGTTATATACCTTAAAATTATACAATGTCATATGTCAATTTTATAAATAAAGCTAGGAAAAAAAGAAACTCTGAATCCATAAGTCAGTAGTTAAAAAAAAAAATCTACTTTTTAAAGACATTTTCCAATTCATTATATAGGTAGCCTAAGGATAACACTTTAAGGATCACTGATAAAGACAATGTGTCAGATGCATCTGATCATTAAAAATAAAATTATTTTAACAGGTGTTGATTTTTCAAACAATGAGTCTGCTTCTACAGGGAAGTCACTAAATTTTTTCCTTTCAATATTAGGTCACAAATGATTTTTTAGTTTACAAAAATTATAAACTGTTTACTATCAATTTTTCCAAGGGCAGAGTGTCATAATGAATTGCAAAAATAAACATGCTATGGTGTTCCAACTCAAAAACACCTCTGTTAAAGTCACACAGCCAAAGGCTAAAATTGAACAGCTTTGGTAAGCAATAAAATAATTTTTTTTGTTAAAAATGAAACTTCCTAATCTCCCAATTCATCCCACCCTCCTTTTTCCCCCTCTGTGTCTACACGTCCGTCCGCTACGTGTACATCTCTATTCCCACCTTGGAATGGTTCATCTGTACCATTTTTCTAGATTCCACATACATAAGTTAACAGAAGATATTTGTTTTTCTCTTTCTGGCTTACTTCACTCTGTATAACAGACTCCGGGTTCATCCACATCTCTACACATGACTCAATTTCATTCCTTTTTATGGCTGAGTAATATTCCATTAGATTGACATAAATACACTACCATGTGTAAAATAGATAGCTAGTAGGAACCTGTGGTGTAGCACAGGGAGCTCACCTTGGTGTTCTGTGATGACCTAGATGGGTGGGATGGAGGGGGTTGGGAGGGAGGTACAAGAGGGATGGGAGATAGGTATACATATAGCTGATTCACTTCGTTGTACAGAGGAAACTAACACAACGTTGTAAAGCAATTATACTCCAAAAAAAAAAAAAAATCAAACGTCCAATTATCCTGCTGACCATAAGACTGATTGTGAAGGGAAGGAGGAAAGTCTTGAACAGGTAGTAATATATTCCAAATGCTTAAAAATACATAATTATCAAAAGGAAAAAATGACCACTGAAATAAGATTGTTAAATTCTTCACTTCTACATAATTATAAATCCCTTTGCTCCCAAAACAACCTTCTGGTCTGTAATTTGATAAACTGAATGGATTTTCTTACCAGAAAGTTATGCCCCATGAAGACAAATAGTTCTGGGTTGTAGGCCACATAAATCTCCAATTTTAAATCAACTGCCATTCTGGCTTTTGAGATATTCTCTGGTGAATCTAGTTCATTTCAATTCTTCAGATGATTGCTGGACAAATGGATCATAAAGAACTTCTCCATGTACAGTCACTTCGTGAAATCATGGAGTGATTTACTACCATGTTGGGCAGGGAAAGTAAATGGATTTTATTATGCTAGACAAGTTCGCAGAAACATTGAAGGACGATCTCCCAGCAGTAGGGCACAAAATCGTCCTCCGATGGCGAGAATGTTGGGTTTGGAACATTTTTCTATACTTCTTCAAATTCTGAGGTCTCATGAAAGAACAGGAAACTTATCACAGTTAAGTATCAGAACTGTCTATCGATGTCACATTATATAATGAATATAGTCAAAAGAATTTGAATTGAGGCAACAATTCAAATTCTGCCCAACAGAATTGGGGCACTTCTGTTGGATTTTATAAGACTTTCTGCTTGATTTAACTCTCTTGGTGATTCTGAGGTGGGTAAAGATGGTTTTCAGTTACAGTCTTAAGTCCTGGTAGCATTATTTATCAGATAGGAAACAGAGACACAAAATAATGGTTTAATCAAACAATACAGTTCAGTCTGCAACTTTTTCTATATAGTTTAATATGTGTTCTGAATGGAATGTTCTCTTGGCACTTGAAATTTCAGCAGAGATTACATTTGTTCCAATACTTTTTTGAGAGTAGTGCCAGTCTTTTGACTATAATAGACTTTTAATATGGGGCAAGGTTGCCCCACTTTTATTCTCCTTGGATAATCACAACTTTTGATAAATATACATTTATAAATTGATTATTGTCAATCAATGATCAGATTGATTAATGTCTTTTTCTTCTCCTAAACCATCAGCCCGTGAAGCCAGACCTCATATCTGTTTTACTTGGTATTGTATAGCCAGTATATGACCTACTATATAATAGAACTTAATAAATAGTTATCAGTGAATGAAGAATATCTTAATATGTGAATTATAAAAACCAGTCAGGAAGAATGCCCTATGCATTTCTTTTGTTACAGAATTCCTTTCAGTGCATTTAATTGAGGAAAACATTCCATTTACCCTCTATGAAGCAAAGAATCTTGCCCAAATTAAGAAATAAAAAGTGTCATTAAAAACAATAATAGCAACAGTTTGCATCTCTCCTGTTTAAATGATAATCTAAACAATATTCATTTAAGACAAGCACAAAGACAGAACAATAAAACCCTTTAAAAGCTTTCAGTGCTTTGCTATTTTATACATTTAAGAAGGATCAGGGTAAAAATTTAAGCCTTTCTTTATCTTTTATGTGATAATAAACATTAGTTTTCTGATAGTCTCATTCTCCTCATTTGTTTAGTAAGAGTCACAAATAGATTTACACCTTTATTTAATACATTTTATCTGAATTGTAACATACATTATCTAGCTTTAACTTTACAGTGTTACCATGATAACTATTTCTTCTCATTTACCGTGTGGATATTGAAGATAAGACAACTTAAATAGTTTGTGTAGTGTCATACAACTAATATACTGGGGCCAGAATGTGAAGTCAGGTGTTCATATGCCAAACTCACATTCTTTCCACTGCCTCAGGGAGCCCAAGATTCCATAGCTGGTCAAGATACTGGTAGGTCTTGTTTCCAGATTTATGATTCTCATTTCAAGTGTAATTCCACCACTCTCTACTATCTCATATCTGGGTTCCTAACATTCAGAAACAATATCTCCAGTCTTTTAGCTGTTTGATTGTTAAAAATTCATAGTAAGCAAATACATTATGTTCAAGTTCTTTCTCCTTCTCTGTTCAAAAATGGCAAAGGATCTGAGATTTTCTTAATTATGAAAACTGATTTTATTTGTAAATATAATACAGGTTTGAAGCTACAAAAAAAAAGAAAAATATTTTAAAAAATGTAGAAAATATGCAAGAAGGAAGGAAGAGAGGAAGGGAAGACAGAAGGAAGGAAAAAAGCAGGGGAAAAAAAATGATATCAAGATAGACAAAATGACTTAACATTCCTCTAAAGCCTGCTACCCTTTTCTCTGTTTATATAGTAGTCAATTATAGATATTGTAGTTAGCTATATATTATCAGTTTATTTAATAACAATGAGAATGCACATGCCCTAAGGCCACGAGTGTATGTAATAAAGTGTTTGCTATAGTAATTTTGTTGAAGAAAACAAATTGCTAGTAATTTGAATGTTTTTGAGTAAGAAATGGTTGAGCAAATTACAGCATATATTTCTCATGGAATATAAACCAGTTATGCTTTTCATAAGTTAGATTCATATCGACTGGCCTGGAAAATTGACTGTTAGAAAGTGGTAAGTTAAAAAATAAAAGCAAGTTTCAGAGTAATAATTTTAGTATATTAACATTTATGTGTAAAAAATTTTAAAAGATAGAAAAATGCATTTGTGCTACTAGAAGCATAGAAGAAAAACTGGCATTATGTGTGCCAATCTGTTACTTTAAGTTATTTTAAGAGATTTAGGTCTGGAGCAAAGAAGGAAAGTATATTCTGTTTTATTCTCCTTAAATTCCTCTGCATTATTTGAATTGTTTGAAGGCTATATTACTTTAAAATTGAAAAGAAAATCTTATATTATGTTTTAAAATTTCTACTGAAATCAAATCTAGATTGCCATAGTATTATGGTGTATATTTACTATATAGTAATTGAAGTGAAATGGGCTCAAACTATCTTTCAAAAAAAGTTCTAGGAAACCTCCAAATAATTAGATAATGACACACACATACAAAGCCATAATTGTGCCCCTTGGTCATTTTTTTTAAGTTTTTTTTTAAATTAAATTATAATTGAGTTACAACATTGTGTTAGTTTCAGGTATACAGCACAGCAATTCAGTCATACATATATACTTTTTCAGATGCTTTTCCCTTATAGGTTATTACAAAATACTGAGTATAGTTCCCTGTGCTATACAGTAGGTCCTTGTTGGTTATCTATTTCATATATAGTAGTATGTTTATGTTAATTACAAACTCCTAACTGATTCCTCCCCCCCTTTCCCCTTTGGTAACCATAAGTTTATTTTCTGTGTCTGTGGGTCTATTTCTGTTTAGTTTATAAACATTTAGTATCATTTTTTTTTTAGATTCCACATATAAGCGATATATTTGTCTTTCTCTGGCTCACTTCACTCAGTAAAATAATCTCTAGGTCCATCCATCTTGCTGCAAATGGCATTATTTCATTCTTTTTTATGGCTGAGTGATATTCCATTTTATATATGTACCACATCTTCTTTATCCATTGATCTGTCGATGGACCTTTAGGTTGCTTCCATGTCTTGGCTATTATAAATAGTGCTGCAATGAACAATGCTTTCAGAATACAATCAAATATTTTATTAGGGTTCTCATAACGGTCACTCAGTAGATAGTCAGAATTTAAATCCAGACTTCATTTAATATAGCTATACTATACATTAGTAGAGAAGTTTGGGGGACAATGTGTTGAAACAAAAGAAGATTTCCTATATACATACCAAACAGCGGAGAAACATCTATGATTGAGTGTCACCCCATCTCAGAGGCTTGGAAAGATATAGGGATGTGTTTTTTTCATTTCCTTTAGAAAATTTTGTTAATTTGGTTTGGTTAGGTTTTTCACTTTAAAATTAGCTAGCAATCACAAAACCCTCAAAACATAATTAAGGAGGTTAGAATCAAGTCTAACATTGCTATTGTGAGGTCCTCTATCATTTTCATTAAAAATAATATAATGCTTAAGCCACTGGGAAAATAAGAAAAATATCCATATTTAGACATGTTCAACTACTTCTCCCTGATTATTTGCCTCATCCCATATACATTGCAAGTCCTCACATGTCAATGCTACTAATGTGAGAGAGAGTGAGGGAGAGACACAGAGACAGAGAAACAATGACAGAAAGACAGAGAAAGAGAGAGAGAGAGAGAGAGATGGGGTGGGAAGTAGGGAGATGAAGGAAAGGAAGGAGAAGAGAAGGAGGCCGAGAAAGATTTTTTAACTCTGAGACTCAAACTTCAGAGCTACAGGATAGATACAAGAATGTATACATAGTAGGTGAGCAATAAATGTATGTTGGCTGAATTACCTTACTTGAGATGTTTCACTGCATCTCCATTCACAACATTTTTTTACAATACTGAGAAATTGGAAAGGAAGCCAATAACCAACAAAAGTTCCTTAAAAAAAAAATCCATTAAAAACAATGTTACAGAAGTACATGGACAGACATTAAGAAATATTCAATATATTAAAGATTAAAAGTATGTCAAAAATATAGGCAATAAAATCACATTTTTGTTTAAATCTATGTTTTGAAGGAAATGAATAAAAATATCAATAGTAGTTATTTCTAGGTGATACGGGTATAATGTTTTTGCTTATGGCACATCTACATTTCTGAATAACTTATTAAAACAAAACAAAAGTATAATGTTACTTTAAAAATAAGAAAATAAAATACCATTCCGTTGGGATATTTGTGTAACCTCATAAGAAAATCAGTCAGAGGCGTGTGTGTTTTGCACATGGATAGATGGGGGATGGTGTTGGATATCTAGGAGCATTTCCACTTTTAGATCATCATGTGCACCTACGTTGAATTTTGAAATGATTGAGAAAGACTTTAAGAGTATCAAAACCTGCATCCCAATCTTCAGAGATTCTGACTTATTTCATCTTGAGCTGAGGCCTGAGTATGAACCTTTTTAAAAGCTCTGCCAGTGATTCTAATTTGCAACCAAGGTTGAAAGATACCACCTTAATCTTTTCTTTTCTTTTCAAAATAAATCTCATCCCAAATCAGGGCCTCTTTCTGCATTAAAATATAGATGCACAACTAGGAATGACGCTTCATTTATTCTAGGGCATGTCATCGTCCACTTCCTTCATCTACCTACATCTTGTGTATTCTCTATCTCCTGATTCACATCCTGCATTTGTTTGAAAACAAAATATAAATTCCTTTCGAACCACTTCATAATAGCACAAAAAATTTCGAGAGTACTTCCCACAATGTTACTTTGTCAATAGCTATTCTCATTTTATATTAATACATTCAATTGCTCTGCTCTCCCCCATGTTATAACAGCTTCTATAGCCCAAGCCCACCCACTCCACCCCCAATACCCAGAAACACAGAGTTCCACTCCTGTGTGAGCACATATTCAAAGTTCATTAATCAGTTTTGTAACTCTAAAATGTACATATATGTTAAGCTTCTATAAATGCATGATTTTAGACAGAACTGCATCTACATGAGATAAAAACCTTTATTAAATTCTGATTACATTTTTACTACCCTCAAATCACCTTGGTCAACATTTCTTAGCCATGAAATCCAGTCTGCTGAAATAATCTGTAGTATACCAAGTGGTGGAGCTAACCTGAGACTACCATCTCACTTTCTCTTCTAATGTTTTGAACTCTGGTAGATGAAAAATGACTGCAATTAATCCACCATGTCACCTCATAGGCAATAAAAATACCTAGCACTGAAGTAGCACTTTTCATCAAAAGGATTCCAAGCACCTTATACACGATTTTCTCAGGGAGCCTCACAACAGCCATGAACACTAGGTAGGCAGTTCTCATTATCCCCATGTTCCCTAATGAGAAACCATAGCGTGGAGAGGTAAACCTGCTCAAGTTCACACAGGATGTAACTGAAATTTTTGCTTTTCAAGGATGTAACTAAATATTTTGCGATCCATCCAACGCGTGTTAAGTTAAAATCTTACTTTTACTTTTTAAGGTAAAAAGATTTTTATCATCTGGAATATTGTTCAAAAGTCTAAGAAAGTCATTTATGTTCTCTAGAGCCCCTTATTACTTAACTGATTTTTGATAGTATTTGCCAATGACTTTTTCATTATTTATATCTAAATTAAAATACACCATCTTACTAGCTACTCTTACCTAATGCTGCATGTATTGCTCTCTTGCCCCATTCACACATAAGTGAAACCTTAAGAAACACAACAGGTTTTTAAAAAATAATTTGTAGCATTACTGTATTGCCTTACAGCCTCCAAAATAATTATATTTTTTCAATAAGAATTGTCACTAAATTGTACCATGATATAAACTCTTTCCTTTCTACAGAGGCAAAGGTTAATAACTACCAAAAATAGCATTCTCCATCCTTTGTGGAATAATGCTAGCGAAAAAGGAAAACGTTGGTGTTCATTTGTCCAAATAGTATTACACTGAGAAACTATATCATCATAAGTTCAAGGACTTCAGCAGCCTAGCACATACTCCTTTCTAACTCACTCAATAGAAGCATTGACTATTCATTGAAGATAACTACATGATTTTATCTAGCAGAGAGTTTTGATTATGTTTCAAAACTTCCCCAGGTCATTTAAAGTTAAAATTGTTAGTATTTTATTCATACTCATACACTAACTATATAAAATGTCCATATAGCATAAGGTTCAGAGGAAAAAGTGGTGCTATAATAAAGAAAAAAATATATATTTAATCATATCCCATAAACTGGATAATTAAAAACTGTTATTTTAGTATCAAGTGTGATCATTATTATATATTTGATTACCTAATTATAACTAAGAGTTTGTAAGTTCCATAAATCAAGGAATTATCTAATTTATACTTAGAACCTTGGCAATGTCTGGTACAATGTCATATACAACATTTTTTGTGTTTTGCAATGTTCGTTAAATAAATGAAAGAATGAGTGAGTGAATGATTAAGTGAAGAAAAGCATTTGAAAAATAAGTAAAGTTCTTTGAATACTAGGAAAATGTGAGTCTTGAAGCTTTAAGGAAGAAAGAGGGTGAGTGGAGATGAAAACCCTGATATTCAGTAACGTTAAAGGAAGATATACAGTACAGAAAGTACAATTAGGTTGATGTTAAAAGTTTCACAGGATTTTATAAAATTTAAATTTTAATACCTATTTTATGTTTAAAAAAAAAAGTTAACTTGTTTGAAATAGTAAAATGCAGAAAAAATAATGGTTGGGTTTCAGAAAGTTTCCAGAGCCGTTAATATGTAAAACAATACTAAAATACTACAATGTATGAGCTAATCTCATGGAACAAGAAGTGGAAAAGATAATTTAAGAGATTGAATCACTTGCAAATATTTTGAGTGATTTTACATTTCATACACACATATGCACGAGAATATTTTCACTCATTTATTATTCATTCATTTACTCATTTATCCAAATATTCATGTGTGCCTAATATATGCTTGTTACTCATTTCCTGTCCTTAAGGAAAGTATAATCTTCTTGAGGGATCTGAATCTTAATAACCATGTAAATGAATGGAAATTTTTGGTTTTAATATGTATCAAGAGAGAGAAGTAAGTGATGCTCAGAATAAAGGGAATAAAAGAATAGAGCTGATAGATAGATTAGATTAGTTTAATAAGACCCTAGTACATCATCCTTCTTGTATCTTCCTAGCTACTCATAAACCTGGAGAGGGTGGAGAAGACCATATGATTTGGTAACATTTCACAAACAAAGCACAATAAGTGTGCTGCTTCCACCCTCCCTCTTTTCTCCCTTCACAAAAATAAATCAATTCCCAATATACAGATTTAAATATACAGAATAAAAATTGGATGGATTTGGTGAGTACATGAGGAAAAGCAGAAGATATGCAGCCCTTTAACAGCAATTTTTATATTAACATAAAAAATCTATTTCCACTAGGTTTAGACATGAATCTAAACTCAAAAGACATAATAATTTTAAATCGAACATCATACACTTATTGACTTTGTTTAATCAGGAGAAGTTGGCTCAAGTTTAAAAGTCACAGGAGAGGAGTTTTTAATTGAGTTTCTGTACAAACCCAAGAAAAAAATGTACTGGGAATTCTTTTGCATTACTTTAAAAATGCTCTAAAAGTAATAAGCAAGAGCTTATTATTTGGACTCTGTAATTCACAAACATTAAAATGAGAAGAAATCTTAGTGATCATAAATATGTTGCATTCCTTCATCTCCCAAACCCTATATCTTAAATGAGGGATGTCAAGGCCAGAGAGACTGAGGAAGACTATTAGAAACCCAAGTCTTCTGAAAAGAATAGGGAAGAGCATAGCATGATGGGAAAAATATGTGCCTAAAAGTCAGAGAGATACAGGCTTTAGTCTTCCCTCTGTCAGTTATATTATTTTTCACCTTTATTCAGAATGCCCTTCCACACCACTGACTTTGTCTTTTCATCTTTCAAGCTTCATCTCAAATTTAACTTACAACTTTGTCTTTACTGCACCCACTCTACTCTTAGAGCTGATAATATTTGTTTTTGCAGTTAATGTCACAAGATTAGTTTTCCCTATCAAGCACGCAAGGGCAAGGTGCTTGTGCTATCTATCTGATTATGCATTATTTGTCTTTGTACCAATTTTTAAGTCTTTTGCATATATGAAATGTCTCAAAGGTTTTATTCAACCCATTAATTAATGAGGAAACAAGTAAGATGTTAAAAATGGCTCTGAGAGGGCCTCCCTCGTGGCGCAGTGGTTGAGAGTCCGCCTGCCGATGCAGGGGACACGGGTTTGTATCCCGGACCGGGAAGATTCCATATACCGTGGAGCGGGAGAGGCCACAACAATGAGAGGCCCGCGTACCGCAAAATAATAATAATAATAATAATAACAAATAAAAATGGCTCTGAGAACATTTGAAGAGATAGGTATTTGTAAACAATTTAATAAAGGAATGTTAAAATGAAAATGCTAAGTAAAATACAGACCTGATTGATAGCCAGTAGGGCAATAAACCATAACCTTCTATATTTTGTTAAAAATCTTTATTGGAGTATAATTGCTTTATGATGATGTGTTAATTTCTGCTTTATAAGAAAGTGAATCGGCTTTACATACACATATACCCCATATCCCCTCCCTCTTGTGTCATCCTCCCACCTTCCCTATCCCACCCCTCTAGGTGGTCACAAAGCACCGAGCTGATCTCCCTGTGCTATGCGGCTGCTTCCCACTAGCCATCTATTTTACGTTTGGTAGTGTATATATGTCCATGTCACTCTCTCACTTCGTCCCAGCTTACCCTTCCCCCTCCCCGTGTACTCAAGTCCACTCTCTATATCTGCATCTTTATGCTTGTCCTGCCCCTAGGTTGTTTAAAACCCCTTTTTTTTTTTTTTTTTTTACATTCCATATATATGTGTTAGCATACAGTATTTGTTTTTCTCTTTCTGACTTACTCTGACTTCACTCTGTACGACAGACTCTAGGTCCATCCACCTCACTACAAATAACTCAATTTCGTTTCTTTTTATGGCTGAGTAATATTCCTTGTATATATGTGCCACATCTTTATCCATTCATCTGTCAATGAACACTTAGGTTGCTTCTATGTCCTGGCTATTGTAAATAGAGCTGCAATGAGCATTGTGCTACATGACTCTTTCTACATTATGGTTTTCTCAGGATATATGCCCAGGAGTGGGATTGCTGGGTCATATGGTAGTTCTATTTTTAGGTTTTTAAGGAACCTCCATACTGTCCTCCATAGTGGCTGTATCAATTTACATTCCCACCAACAGTGCAAGAGGGTTCCCTTTTCTCCACACCCTCTCCAGCATTTATTGTTTGTAGAGTTTTTGATGATGGCCATTCTCACCAGTGTGAGGTGATACCTCACTGTAGTTTTGACTTGCATTTCTCTCACGATTAGTGATGTTGAGCATCCTTTCATATATTTGTTGGCAATCTGTATATCTTCTTTGGAGAAATGTCTGTTTAGGTCTTCTGCCCATTTTTGGATTGGCTTGTTTGTTTTTTTTGGGATTGAGCTGCATGAGCTGCTTGTAAATTTTTGAGATTAATCCTTTGTCAGATTCTTCATGTGCAAATATTTTCTCCCATTCTGAGGGTTGTCTTTTCATCTTGTTTATGGTTTCCTTTGCTGAGCAAAAGCTTTTAAGTTTCATTAGGTCCCATTTGTTTATTTTTGTTTTTATTTACATTTCTCTAGGAGTGTTCTGCCTATGTTTTGCTTTAAGAGTTTTATGGTGTCTGGCCTTACATTTAGGTCTCTAAACCATTTTGAGTTTATTTTTGTGTATGGTGTTAGGGAATGTTCTAATTTCATTCTTTTACATGAAGCTGTCCAGTTTTCCCAGCACCACTTTGAGGGTGTCTTTTCTCCATTGCATATTTTTGCCTCCTTTTTCAAAGATAAGGTGACCATATGTGCGTGGGTTTATCTCTGGTCTTTCTATCCTGTTCCATTGATCCATATTTTTGTTTTTGTGCCAGTACCATACTTTCTTGATTACTGTAGCTTTGTAGTATAATTTGAAGTCCGGGAGCCCGATTCCTGCAGCTCCGTTTTTTTTGTTTGTTTTTTTGTTTTTAACTTCTTTATTGGAGTATAACTACTTTACAATGGTGTGTTAGTTTCTGCTTTATAACAAAGTGAGTCAGCTATACATATACATATATCCCTATAGCTCTTCCCTCTTTCCTCTCCCTCCCTCCCACCCTCCATATCCCACCCCTCTAGGTGGTCACAAAGCACCGAGCTGATCTCCCTGTGCTTTGCGGCTGCTTCCCACTAGCCATCTATTTTACATTTGGTAGTGTATATATGTACATGCCACACTCTCACTTTGTCCCAGCTTACCCTTGCAGCTCCATTTTTCTCAAGATTTTTTTGGCTATTCAGGGTCTTTTGTGTATCCATACAAATTGTGAAATGTTTTATTCTAGTTCTGTGAGAAATGCCATTGGTAGTTTGATAGGCATTGCATGGAATCTGTAGATTGCTTTGGGTAGTATAGTCGTTATCACAATATTGATTCTTCCAATCCAAGAGCATGGTATATCCCTCCATCTTTGTATTATCTTTAATTTCTTTCATCAGTGTCTTATAGTTTTCTGCATACAGGTTTTTTGTCTCCTTGGTAGGTTTATTCCTAGGTATTTTATTCTTTTTGTTGCAATGGTAAATGGGAGTGTTTCCGTAATTTCTCTTTCAGATTTTTCATCATTAGTGTATAGGAATGCAAGAGATTTCTGTGCATTAATTTTGTATCCTGCTACTTTGCCAAACTCATTGATTAGCTCTCGTAGTTTTCTGGTAGCATCTTTAGGATTCTCTGTGTATAGTATCATGTCATCTGCAAACAGTGACAGCTTTACTTGTTATTTCTGATTTTGATTCCTTTTATTTCTTTTTCTTCTCTGATTTCTGTGGCTAAAACTTCGAAAACTATGTTGAATAATAATGGTGAGAGTGGACAACCTTGCCTTGTTCCTGATCTTAGTGGAAATGGTTTCAGGTTTTCACCATTGAGAATGATGTTGGCTGTGGGTTTGTCATATATGGCCTTTATTATGTTGAGGTAATTTTCCTCTATACCTACTTTCTGGAGAGTTTTTATCATAAACGGGTGTTGAATTTTGTCAAAAGCTTTTTTGCATCTATTGAGATGATCATATAATTTTTCTCCTTCAATTTGGTTTATCACAATGATTGATTTGCTTATATTGAAGGATCCTTGCATTCCTGTGATAAACCCCACTTGATCGTGGTGTATGATCCTTTTAATGTGCTGTTAGATTCTGATTGCTAGTATTTTGTTGAGGATTTTTACATCTGTGTTCATCAGTGATATTGGCCTGTAGTTTTCTTTTATTGTGGCATCTTTTTCTGGTTTTGGTATCAGGGTAATTGTGCCCTCATAGAATGAGTTTGGGAGTGTTTCTCCCTCTGCTATATTTTGGAAGAGTTTGCGAGCATAGGTGCTAGCTCTTCTCTAAATGTTTGATAGAATTCGCTTGTGAAGCCATCTGGTCCTGGGCTTTTGTTTGTTGGAAGATTTTTAATCACAGTTTCAATTTCAGTGCTTGTTATCGGTCTGTTTATGTTATCTGTTTCTTCCTGGTTCAGTCCCAGAAGGTTGTGCTTTTCTAAGAATTTGTCCATTTCTTCCAGGTTGTCCATTTTATTGGCATATAGTTGCTTGTAGTAATGTCTCATGATCCTTTGTATTTCTGCAGTGTCAGTTGTTACTTCTTCTTTTTCATTTCTAATTCTATTGATTTGAGTTTTCTCCTTTTTTCTCTTGATGAGTCTGGCGAATGGTTTATCAGTTTTGGTTATCTTCTCAAAAAGCCAGCTTTTAATTTTATTGATCTTTGCTATTGTTTCCTTCATTTCTTTTTCATTTATTTCTGATCTGTTCTTTATGATTTCTTTCCTCCTGCTAACTTTAGGGCTTTTTTGTTCTTCTTTGTCTAATTGCTTTAGGTATAAGGTTAGGATGTTTATTTGAGATGTTTCTTGTTTCTTGAGGGAGGATTGTATTTCTTTAAACTTCTCTCTTAGAACTTCTTCAAGAGTTGCATCCCATAGGTTTTGGGATTGTCCCATAAGTTTTGGGTCGTCATGTTTTCATTGTCGTTTGTTTCCTGGTATTTTTTATTTCCTCTTTGATTTCTGCAGTGATCTCTTGTTTATTTAGTAGTGTATTATTTAGCCTCCACATGTTTGTATTTTTTAACAGATATTTTCCTGTAATTCATATCTAGTCTCATAGTGTTGTGGTCAGAAAAGTTACTTGATATGATTTCAGTTTTCTTAAATTTACCGAGGCTTGATTTGTGACCCAAGATATGGCCTATCCTGAAGAATGTTCCATGAGCACTTAAGAAGAAAGTGTATTCTGTTATTTTTGGATGGCATGTCCTATAAATAACGCTTAGTCCATCTTGTTTAATGTATCATTTAAAGCATATGTTTCTTTATTTATTTTCATTTTGGTTGATCTGTCCATTGGTGAAAGTGAGGTGTTAAAGTCCCCTACTATTATTGTGTTACTGTCAATTTCCCCTTTTATGGCTTTTAGCATTTGACTTTTGTATTGAGGTGCTCCAATGTTGGGTGCATAAATATTTACAATCGTTGTATCTTCTTTTTGGATTGAACCTTTGATCATTGTGTAGTGCCCTTCTTTGTCTCTTGTAATAGTCTTTATTTTAAAGTCTATGTTGTCTGTTATGAGAATTGCTACTCCAGCTTTCTTTTGTTTTCCATTTGCATGGAATATCGTTTTCCATCCCCTCCCTTTCAGTCTGTATGTGTCCCTAGGTCTGAAGTGGGTCTCTTGCAGACAGCGTATATATGGGTCTTGATTTTGTATCCATTCAGCCAGTCTATGTCTCTTCGTTGGAGCATTTAATCCATTTACATTTAAGGTAGCTATTGATATGTATGTTCCTGTTACCATTTTCTTTATTGTTTTGGGTTTGTTATTATAGGTCTTTTCCTTCTCTTGTGTTTCCTGCCTACAGAAGTTTCTTTAGCATTTGTTGTAAAGCTGATTTGGTGGTGCTGAATTCCTTTACCTTTTGCTTGTCTGTAAAGGTTGTAATTTCTCCGTCGAATCTGAATGAGATCCTTGCTGGGTAGAGTAATCTTGGTCATAGCTTTTTCCCTTTCATCACTTTAAATATGTCCTGCCACTCCCTTCTGGCTTGCAGGGGTTCTGCTGAAAGATCAGCTGTTAACCTTATGTGGATTCCCTTTTGGGTTACTTTTTGTTTTTCCCTTGCTGCTTTTAATATTTGTTCTTTGTATTTAATTTTTGATAGCTTGATTAATATGTGTCTTGGCAGGTTTCTCCTTGGATTTATCCTGCATGGGACTCTGTGCTTCCTGGACTTGATTGACTATTTCCTTTCCCATGTTAGGAAAGTTTTCAACCATAATCTCTTCAAATATTTTCTCAGTCCCATTTGTTTTGTCTTCTTCTTCTGGGACCCATATAATTCGAATGTTAGTGTGTTTAATGTTGCCCCAGAGATCTCTGAGACTGTCCTCAATTCTTTTCATTCTTTTTTTTCTTTATTCTGCTCTGCAGTAGTTATTTCCACTATTTTATCTTCCGGGTCACTTATCTGTTTTTCTGCCTCAGTTATTGTGCTATTGATTCCTTCTAGAGAATTTTTAATACCATTTATTGTATTGTTCATCACTGTTTGTTTGCTCTTTATTTCTTCTAGGTCCTTGTTAAATGTTTCTTGTGTTTTCTCCATTCTATTTCCAAGATTTGGGATCATCTTTACTGTCATTACTCTGAATTCTTTTTCAGGTAGACTGCCTATTTCCTCTTCATTTGTTTGTTCTGGTGGGTTTTTACCTGGCTCCTTCATCTGCTGCGTATTACTCTGTCTTCTCATTTTGCTTAGCTTACTGTGTTTGAGTTTTCCTTTTCACAGGCTGCTGGTTCACAGTTCCCATTGTTTTTGGTGTCTGCCCCCAGTGGCTAAGGTTGTTTCAGTGAGTTGGGTAGGCTTCCTGGTGGAGGGGACTTGTGCCTGTGTTCTAGAGGATGAGGCTGGGTCTTTTGTCTTTCTGGTGGGCAGGACTGCATATTGTGGTGTATTTCAGGGTGTCTGACCTTATTATGATTTTAGGCAGCCTTTCTGCTAATGGGTGGGATTGTGTTCCTGTCTTGCTAGTTGTTAGGCATGGTTTGTCCAGCACTGTAGCTTGCTGGTCTTTGAGTGGACCTGGGTCTTAGCATTGAGATGGAGATCTCTAGGAGAGCTTTTGCCATTTGATTTTACATGGAGCCTGGAGTTCTATGGTGGACCACTGTCCTGACCTCAGCTCTCCCATCTCAGAGGCTCAGACCTGACACCCAGCCAGAGCACAAAGACCATGTCAGCCACACGGCTTTTGGGAAGTCTGAAATCTTCTGCCAACCTTTAGTAGGTGTTCTGTAGGAGTCTTTCCACATGTAGATGTATTTCTGATATATTTATGGGGAGGAAGGTGATCTTACTCCTCCACCATCTTGAAGGTCCCTTATTTAACCTTCTGTATTTACTGCTGGTCAGAGTTATGTGTATCTCTACCAGACAAACACTTAGAGTTTTATAATGTAATATGTCAATTCACTAGATATGGGCCTATATTTTATAATAAAGTGATTTGAACCAAATGCATTGTTTAACACTGTGTGATATATATGTGTGTGTATATTTTTGTATATATGTGTGTGTGTGTGTGTGTGTGTGTGTGTGTGTATATATATATATATATGCCACCCATATTTTGCCTAATTTCAAAATCCAGGATGTTTTGCCTTAATATCCAAGAAGTTGCATGCAAATGAAAATGTTTGTGAAGTGGATGATTGAACAAATGAGTCAACAATGTTTAGCATATAATTTAATATGTCTGAACATCAGTTTTCTTATATGTAATGAAAAGTTATACACTTTACCTTATAGGGAAAATAAAAGGATCATAGATAAATATCATATGCCTATTGCCTGCACTCAGTAAATATCACTTCTTGTCTTCTGTTTTGCTTACTGTTTAGCGTCAGTGATTTCCACAACTCTGTCTTCCAGCTCTCTGATTTGTCTCTCCGTATCATTTAGTCTGTTGATTCCTTCTAGTGTATTTTTCATTTCACTTATTGTATTTTTCATCTCTCTGTGGTTGTTCTTTATATTTTCTAACTCTTTGTTAAAAAACTTCTAACTTCTCCTTCTGTGTATCCTTTCTTCTTCCAAGTTCTTTGATCATCTTTATAATCACTACCCTGAACTCTTTCTTGGGTAGGTTGACTATCTCCACTTACTTTTTCTTCTGGAGTTTTATCTTGTTCCTTCATCTAGAACATGTTCCTGTGTCACCTCATTTTTCTGAAATTGCTCTTTGTATTTTTATGTAACTGGTCAGTTTGTTATGTTTCCCGACCTTGGAGAAGTGATGTTCTGTAGTAGACGTCCTATGCATCCCAGCCGTGCACTCATCCTCTCATCACTTAAGATACATGCTCTGTGGGTTCCCCCATGAAGTCTGAGTGGGTCCTTCTGTTGTGGTGGGCTGACTATGTGGGTGGTCTGGTAGGCTTGGTTGTCCCCAGGTCTGGTTGAGTGCCAGGCTCTACCTTGTTCGGAGGCTGCCGCTACTGGTTGGTGGGACCAGGTCAAGAGGCGGCTGACTGCAGAGCCCCGGGGGGCCCCCAGGGCTAATGCTGGAGTGAGCTAGAGAGGGCATGGTCAGGGTCCAGAAGACTCCAGGGCTGTTGCTTCCCTACTGATGAGTGAAGACAGCTCCTGGAATTAGTGTTGGACTATAGGTAGGAAGAGCCGGGTCCTAGAGTCTGGTTGCAGGCCCCAGGAATCCCAGAGCTGGTGTCAGATCACTGGTTGGGGGAGGACTGGTTCCTGATATAAACGTGGATTTGGGATCCAGGTTCTCCCAAAGCTTGTAGTGGCCCGCTAGTGGGCAGGGCCAGGGACCAGCTGGTCTCAGGGCAGCTTCTGGCCTGCTGTGGGTAGGCTCATCTGCAGGAATTGGGATTGAGGTTTTCTTGTGTTTGGTGTCTACTCTCTGGTGGTTGATACTGGTCCAGAAGCCACAGTAGGTTCCCTGGAGGGCAGGGCTGGGGCCCAGGGAATTCTGGGACCATTGGCTGCCCACTGGTGGGTAGAGCTGAGTCCTGGGCTCTCTGGTAGGCAGGGCCATGTCCAAAGGGTGCTGGGAGCTCAGGAGGTCTTTAGTCAACCTGTCTGCTGATGGGTGGGTCTGTGTCCCTGCCGGTTATGGGCTGTTGGATGAAGCCCATATGGGCTGTTGGATGAAGCCCAACTGTTCTAAGAGACAGGCAAAATGGTGCTAATGAGCTTGAGGGAGGAATCCACAATGGTGCCCTCCAGCACCAGCATCCACATAGTAGAAGGAGCTCCCAATAATGGCTGCTGCCAGTGTCTGTGTCCCCAGGGTGAGCCAGCCCCTGCCTCTCTGGGTGACTCTCCAAGACCAGCAGGTAGGTCTGGGCCAGGCTTCTGTCAAATGACTGCTTTTGCCCTGGGTCCTGGAGTGTGTGAGATTTTGTGTGAGCCCTTTAAGAGCAGTGTCTATTTCCCCCAGCGCTTTGGGACTCCTGAAATTAAGCCTCACTGGCCTTCAAAGCCAAATGCTCTGGGGATTCATCCTGACATGGGGCTCAGTGCTCTCATGCCTGTGGGAGAACCTCTGCAATATCATTATTCTCCAGTTTGTGGGTCACTCACCCAGGGCTATAGGACTCGACTATATTATGGGTCTGTCCTTCCTACTCATCTTGTCATGGTTCCTCCTTTATGTCTTTAGTTGTAGAACACTTTGTGTTTTGGTGGGTTCTAGTCTTTTTCATCAGTGGTTATTTTGCAGATAGTTGTGATTTTGGTGTGTCAATAAGAGGTGAGCTAAAGGTCTTTCTATTTGGTCATTCCTCTATCACTACTGGCCCAGGCACAATAGCAGCAGCAGTGGTGTCAGCACCCCAAGCAGCCCAAAGAAGTGTGAAGACAGCCCCATACTTCACTTTCTCATTCTTTAATCAGTGTTTTTCCTAGAATGCCTGTTACTTTTCTGTGATCTGCCCCCTAATTAGTGACATACATATTTTCATGTATAAAGTCTAGTTTTATCATGCCTTTACATAGTTTCAGAAACTCCTTAAGTATGAAATACAAGAGGCAGAGACAGCATTAGCAATGTACATCACAGCTGTAAATTATATTATCTTATTAGTGCAATATCCTGGCACCTTGTTTTCTTCTTATCTTATTTACCCAAGGCTACCATATTTTTTCTCTCAAATTCTCTACCTGTTAGTTTACTCACATATCCCACAAGGTTTCATCTCAGCCATATACTAGTTTTTCTTAATTTATTATGCTCCTAGCTGTGGAATAAAGATGGCCTGGAGCACTTTTAAATCAGGGGCATATGATAGGAGTTGTTTTTTTCTTCATGTTTTGTCAGTGGCACAACTGAACCTCCTGTTTTGTTTGCCATTAAGCATATGGTGGTGCTAGTCGTCAATTCACAGTATCCCTGTTTTCATGGGAGAGAATTGTGGTGGTGGTAGCAGTTAGCTGGTCATTAAGTCTTTCAATATGCCTTGTCAGCCTTCTATTTGCATATTAGACTAATGGCTTCAAGCCTGGAGTGAAGGGGGCATGAAGATCATTATCTTGGAGAAAAAAATAATGCCTTTGCTTCTTGGAGATAATAACACTTTAGGATTTTTTAGTACATCAAAAAGAAGAACAAGGAATAGGAAGCATGAAAGCATGACATGACAATAACAATCTCAAAGATAATCTAGGTACTCTACAAAGTTTTTTTTCTAGTATTGAAATGTAGTTGACATACAATATTATATTAGTTTCAGGTGTACTACATAGTGATTTTCCATTTGCATACATTATGCAGTGATCATCACAATAAGTCTAGTAACCATCTGTCCCCAAAGTTATTACACTATTATTGACCATTTTCCTTAGGCTGTATATTACATCCCCATGGCTTATTCATTTTATAACCAGAGGTGCATACCTCTTAATACTCTTTACGTATTTTACGTGCCCTAATTGTCACCTACCCCAGCAACCACCCATTTGTTCTCTATCTATGAGTCTGTTTTTGTTTTGCTTGTTTGTTTTGTTTTTAGGATTCCACACGTAAGTGAACTCGTACGGTATTTTTCTTTCGCTGCCTGACTTATTTTGCTTAGCATAATACCCAGAAGATCCACCCATGTTGTCATAAATGGAAAGATTTCATTTTTTTATGCCTGAGTAACATTCCATTATATATATACATACACACACACACACACACACACACACACACACACACACACCACATCTTCCTATCTATTCATCTATCAATGATCACTGCCATATGATCCAGCAATTTTGCTTCTGGGTATTTACACAAAGAAAACAGTCATTTGAAAAATTATATGCACACTAATGTTCATTGCAGCATTATTTACAATAGCTAGGATATGGAAACAACACAAGATTTTTTTTAATATAAATAATTTAAATATTTAACAAAAGATTGACATTGCTGACTGAAAACAAAACATAAAAAGCAAAAAATAAAAACTATCAACCTCATTGCCACTAGATACAGTTAAACCTATAATATTTTAAATGACTTTTCTTTGAAATGTAGAGAATAAACACATATGATGTGTTACTTTCATGAACTTTGTGATTGACTAAAATTATCATTGACATAGTACATATTTAAACACCAGAATAGGCAACTGTGATAAAGGTGGAAATAAAAAAATCAAGCAAATAAAATTAATTGGCTATCTTGAGGAGATTCATAAAAAGACTAATATGAGAAAGGGCTTACTGCAGGTAATTGGTCAATATTCTTTAAATTACTTGGTAAAATTCAGGAGTGTAGACATGAGGAACAGAGAATATAGGGTCAAAGAACTAGAAAAACAAATAAAAGGAATAAGTATTTTTCCTTTTCCAAGAGTCCACAACAAATGAAGATGCTTAGGTAAGGTCTGTATCTCACATAAAATTTTACAGGTGAAATTTCCTTCTTCTCTACAATAAACTGGTAAATAGTTGATTATCATAAAATAAATCTTTCAAATACTTGGGAACAGTTAAGGATCCTCTTAGTTTTCTTTCTGCAATATAAAATTACTTATAAATTAATTTATGAATCATGCACATACCTTTAGAACAAGCACAGTACATAAATCAACAATTCCCCTTGAGGAATAAACTTGTGTGTTCTTTTAAAATATACGCAAAACTTTCCATTTATATAACATTTTTTTCTGCCAAAGTGCATGGGCAACCTCACATATATCATTCTAATAGCAGCGCTTTGTTTACATTTAGCATCTTTATAGAAAAAATGCAAACCAGTTTGGAGACAAATTCAGTCTTTACAACTGTTCTAAGAGACAGGTAAAGTCTTCCCTAAATATAGGAGCAGTATTAGTGTTTTCTCTTATAGATTTCCATGGATCAAAATTGAGGGCAGCATTCCATTGGGGAAAGAAGGAAGGGAAGCGAGGAAAGAAAAAAGGGAAGAAAAGAATGAAACCTCAAAAGAAAAAATAAAAACACTATGTCATTCTTTATTCACTATTAATTTTTTCCTCTCATTTTCTCTCATTTATTCCTCTCATGGATTCTCTGATGTTTCCTTGATCCCCAAATTATCCTTTCCAGGACTCAGGCTCCCTTTCATTTTAATGGCCCATTCTCCTTTACATTGTGTAATTCAAAGTGTGACCTAAACCTCTTAAATACTAATTCCTTTGTTAAGTCTAACTGACTTCCATCCTCATAACTTCCCTAGCCACATTGCTAGAAGCAACTTCTTTTTTTTTTTTGATGTAAGGGCATGCTCATTCTTCCAGGCACTTGGAATCAGAATTTCTTTGTCATCTTTGATTTCATATTTCAGTATGTAGTTGTTACCAAATTCTGCTGGTCACATCATCATCATATCTAGCTTATCACTCCCTTCCTTCTAATTTTAATAATGATCATACTAGTTTAATCCTTGTTTCTTCTCACTTGGATTTTTATAACAAATCTTAAGTTGATACCTGTGTATCTTGTCCTTCCCTTTACCAGTATATGCACAATGCTTCTGTATTACTTTCTTAGATTATGAAGCCCAATTTATTTGATTCTTCAAGATTATGAACAAATTATTCACCCTGACATGTATGACCTTCAATAGTATGTCCTGATACTTATTTTCAGCTAGATTTATTTTTCGTATATACCTTAGCCTCATAGATTCTGTCCTGCTCTGTGTGCTTTCCTTCCTCTCTGTTTTTATGCATGCAGTATCCTCCACCAGGAAACTCTTCTCACTTTGGAATGCCTAAACCCTCTATTACTCCTCCCAATCCATTAAAATTCTGTCCTGCCTTTGGTTTTCAAAAGCAATATCATTCAGTAAATGTCCTAAGTTTTCCTAATCCTCATAATAAAATGTTTTTCCCCCTTTCTTTGACTACACATGCATTTAGGCTTGTACTTTTTAGAGGTACCTAATTTTACCTCCCTGTAATGTATATATGTGTACTTCTCTAATTCCTTTTATCAAATCTTAGAGCCATTGTGAACAAGGATGTTGAGAAAATACTCACTGTTCAAGGAGTGATTGTGGTCTTGTGGTATACTCCTAAGTCACTCCCAAGCATACACAGAAAAAGGTGGAGAAGATGGTTTAAAAAAACACAAAAAATGCCTGGTTTAAAACAAAAAAATCTCTGTCCCTATTGGGTTTACATTTGTGTGACCGAAGACTAGTCTAGGGTATTCAAATCAATGAAGGTACAAAAGCACATAGTAAATCTTTCAGCAAAATGCTTATTTGGCTGGAATAGAGAGAGTCACACACTGTGGCCTTTATGGTTTGGCTCAAAAGCAAATCCATAGTCACCTTTGTGTTTTTAACCATGTATCAAAGCATGCTCTTAAAGAATGGGAAATATTACACATATATGAATGTTTGTATCCTGAGAAGGTCACATGCAGTTTCAGTCATTGTAGTTGGCCTCATCTGTTTCCTTCAAATCCTGTTAGGACAGAGAAAGGCCACCTGATAGAGTTCTTGGGGCGGTCTTTTCTCTTTGCGGCCCCACATCATACTACAAACTACTTTAAAATGTTCCTGGAAGGAATAAATCTTTAATTTAAAAGGAATCCTCACTGCAGAAGCTTGAATGTACTTGAAATATCTGAGAAACCCTTGAAGTTATGAATAAATAAAACCTCAAAGCTAGTCATTTTATAAATAAAAATCATAAATTTGTAATCAAAAGAAGATTTCCTCAGTGTAGGCTCCTAAATGTTTTATATCCGATATTCAGTGAAAGGTTTGCTTTTGTGGATGCCTTATCCTTGATGCCCTGCTCATCCTATTTGCCTTAATCTCAGATACCATTCCAGCATGTGTATATAATTGATTTTGTAGAACTTAGAGTCCAATCCTGGCATCCAGCCTGACTTTTATAGAAAATATAGCAGTCCAGTCATTTAATTTTTTTTGTCTTTGATTTACATTGTTTCTGAACTGTGTTAAAAACACCTTCTTGGGCTTCCAAAAGAGAATTTCAGAAAGAATATTTTGAGATGAAATTTCTCTTTCAAGTTCAAGTGGGTAATAGGGTCTTGTAAGATTCCTCTGGTAGAAGATAGCCCTGAATTTGCTGGGGTTTTCTACTTCAGGTGATAAAATATCACATTAGCTTAATATTCGGGGGTGAATACCATTTTATTACTAAAAATATAGACATTTATTTAATTTTTATCAAAGATGCATTTTAAAAGTCACATTGTTTAAAATTTATGTATTTATTTATTTATTTTTGGCTGAGTTGTGTCTTTGTTGCTGGGCACAGGCTTTCTCTAGTTGTGGCGAGTGGAGGCTACTCGTCGTTGTGGTGTGCAGGCTTCTCATTGCGGTGGCTTCTCTTGTTGTGGAGCACGGGCTCTAGGCACGCAGGCTTCAGTAGTTGTGGCATGCAGGCTTCAGTAGTCATGGCTCGCAGGCTCTAAAGAGCAGGCTCAGTAGTTGTGACATGCAGGCTCAGTAGTTGTCACTCACAGGCTCTAGAGCGCAGGTTCAGTAGTTGTGGCTCATGGGCTTAGTAGCTCTGCGGCATGTGGGATCTTCCCAGACCAGGGCTCGAACCCGTGTCCCCTGCATTGGCAGGCAGATTCTTAACCACTTCACCACCAGGGAAGCCCTAAAAGTCACATTTTCGTCACCAGTTTCCAATTGCTGTCTGGAATCCAGTTTAAAATGTTTAAAGATATAATATATTTTTAAGTCCATGAGAAGATAAGAAAGCCTATAGGAAATATTTTAAACTTCCTGTTACTATCAAACCTTTGTCTATAGAATTCTACTCTTAACAATGCACAGTCTAGAAGGAAACCAGAAAACCAAAAACATAGAAGAAGCTAGGGAAAATGAATTGGAAAATAGCCACTATGTTAGAATATTCAAAGAAAACTATAGATCTCAAACTATTTCAAGAGTATACACCCATGATTACAAGTAACTCAGAGATTTTTAAACTCTTCATAATGTAGTTACACATTAAATAAAACTTTTTTTTTTTTATCCTAGTTCAAATATTTTCCTGTAAAAGGTCAGCACACATTGCTTAATTAACTTCAGAGGTGAGCAGAGACTATAAGACCAAAAGCACAAGGAACTTCAAATAAGTACTGTACTCTAGTTGGTAAAGTTGGTTCCTATCGGGTACAGGTTAACAATTCAGAAAACCTTATATACGTAAAATGAAATTCAACAATTAAGTAAATGGGTGGCAGACAGTGGGAGCTAGGTTTCTCACTGTTGGCATGGGGGATTCTAGATAAGCAAGGGAGAAGGTTAGAATGATCCGTGTTGTAGTTGCAATTAAAGACATGAACATGAACTCATGTTTAGCATAAAATAGATACCAATAGATAGATACATATAGAATTATCTACAGATATGTGTACATACCTGGGTTAGTATATACACATGTATTTCCTTCTCTATGAGCTGCAGGAGCCTCGAAGCCACACCCCACTAGCAATAAGCACACTCCAGCCAGATCTTGGTTTCTCTAATAAAAGGAACCAGAACTCCTTGTAGAAATGGTTGATTCTAGGGCTTGAATGGGGAATATATAATATTATCACAGAATATCTTGTACTGCCAGAGAGCAAAGTAGTGCTAAAATCCAAACCAAACCAAACAAACAAAATCAATGATGGGGATGTATCAAAGGGGCACAGGAGTCAATAGAAGGAGCTCCTAATAGCCATAGCTAGAACCATATGAGCAACACAATTTAAAACATAGCATTAGATTAAAACCTAATTTATAAAATATCTATGTAAGTTAATGATTGAATAAATGAATCATTGGAGGGGAGTAGACAGTTATCCTGTACAGAAGAATCTCAAATGGTTTATGTAGATACTGTCTCCCCAAAAGAAGTGGAACATAACTTCCCACTCCTTAAGCTTCACATAGGACCTCCTTCTAAAGAAAACACTATGGAAAGCAGGGGAAAGAATAACTTTAGAGCAGAGAAACCTGACAAACACTCTGTCAGCTAGGTGACTAAAGTCAAGTCAGCAGTGATAAAAGTCATGTTGGTAGCATGTGCTCTTGACATGATGTGAGAATGGTACTTCATCTCTCTGTATTCTTTTTCCTAAAAATCCATGACCCCAATCTAATCATGAGAAAAACATCAGACAAATCCCAATTGAGGGACAGTCAACAAAACATCTGACCAATAATCCTCAACACTGTCAAGGTCATCGGAACCAAGGAAAGAAACATCTAAGAAACTGTCACAATCTAGGAGCCTAAGGAGACATGATGACTAAATGTAATGTGGTGTCCTGGATGGGACACTGGAACAGAAAAAGTGACAAATGTTCCATAATAATGTAAGATGCTAACAATAGGTGAAACTGAAGGTGGGCTATATGAGAACGCTGTACACTTTTTCATAGCTTTTTTATAAATCTAAAGCTATTCTAAAGTAAAAGTTTATTTTAAAAAATAATAAAACTTTTTCCAGGTGATGGACATGATCTGTGTTTGATGCTAATGGTATTTACACAACTCTGTCAGAATTCATAGAACTGGGCACATAGCAAAAGGTGAATTATAACCTGTGTACATTACATCTCAATAGACTTTTCAAACTGTCCAGTGGCTTGTGGTTGTCAGGAAATCTGTGAAAGTGATAAACCTCAGAGAATGTCTCTCTTTAAATAGCAGTGATGAATAAGAAAATGATGTAACTATTGCATTACCTGGAGGCACCATATCAGTGATTAGATTGGAGTACTTTCAATTGATTTTAAGTATATTACATATAGAGTTAGATGTCAGGGAATAATTGCAGTCACTATCACCTTGTTTAAAGTACATTGCAATGAATGATATGACTGATAAGTGGTTAATATCCAAAATATAAAAATAGCTCATGCAGCTCAATATCAAAAAAACAAACAGCCCAATTTAAAAATGGACAGGAAAACTGAATAGACATTTTCCCAAAGAGAGCATGCAGATGACCAACAGGCACATGAAAAGATACTCAATGCTGCTAATCATCAGGAAAATGCAAATCAAAACCACAATGAGGTATCCCCTCACACCTGTCAGAATGGCTGTCATCAAAAAGAACACAAATAACAAATGTTGGTGAGGATGTGGAGAAAAGGGAACCCTTGTACACCATGGGTGGGAATGTCAGTTGGTGCAGCCACTGTGGAAAACAGTTTGGAGGTTTCTCAGATAACTAGAAAATACCATATGACCCAACAATTCCACTCCCGGATATATATTCAAAAGAAACAAAGACAGTAATTTGAAAAGATACATGCACCGCAATGTTCACAGAAGCATTATTTACAATTTCCAAGATATGGAAGAACCTAAGTGTCCATCAACAAATGAATGGATAAAGAAGTGGTATACACACACACACACACACACACACACACACACACACACACACACAGTGGAATACTACTCAGCCATAAAAAAGGAGAAAATTTTGCCATTTGCTACAACATGGATGGACTTGGAGGGTGTTATGCTAACTGATATAAGTCAGAGAAAGACAAATACTGTATGATATCACTTAGAGGTGGAATCTAAAAAATATAACAAATTAGTGAATATAACAATAAAGAAACAGTCACAGATATAGAGAACAAACTAGTGGTTACCTGTGGGTAGAGGGTAGGGGAGAGGGGCAATATAGGGGTACAGGATTAAGAGGTACAAACTATTATGTGTAAAATAAGCTACGAGGATATATTGGACAACATGGGAAATATAGCCAATATTTGATAATAACTATAAATGGAGTATAGCCTTTAAAAACTGTGAATCACTATATTGTGCACCTGTAACATATAATATTGTACATCAATGATACTTCAATTTTAAAAATAAATAAACTACATTGCAATGCAAAGTAATTTTTAAGAAAAGAGTGTTGGAGCTGATCCACCTTAGATTTGAGTCCCAGTTCTGCCACTTACTAGCTGTGCAAACTTGAACAAATCATTTCACTCACCAAAGCCTCAATATCTACATCAGCACAATGAGAATAATAATACTTACATCATAAAATATTTAAGGATTAAATAAATCAAATTTAGAGCTAAGTATCGTGCATAAATTAGTGGAGGTGCTCTATTAGTGGTAGAGCACGATTATGTTTATTATAATGTAATTTTATGTTTATAACAGTGTGAGTAAAATGGAGATAAACAGAAGGGTCAGAGTAGTGGAAAACTCTAATTGAAAGGCAGGCCCACCCTCCCAGTAGTTTTCAAAACACAGTGTGTTTTTTACTCTGGCTTCCCATATAATGTTAAACTAAGAATGAATGTTAAAGGCAATCTGGTTGGGTTGTAACAATTCCATTTCGATTTGAGGGAATAAACAGTCTAATTAGTGAACTTTTGCAATGACCAATTTGCTTCTCCTAGAAATTGAGGGTAAAGGGCTCACTTAGTGGTTTTTACCTACACAAAATAAACTATTTTTTCCTTTCTGATAAATTGTGTAACTCAAAGGTCAATAATAGTATCATGCATCACAAGTCCTTTCTCATGCCTCACAGTGCCTCAGGGTGCCCATTCTAATGTGATCTGTCAGCCCCTACCTAACAGATTTAGTTCTTACTTGTAATATATTAATAGCTTCATTTTTAGATTTTGCTTTCTTCCCAAATAGCAGTAAGAAATTGATTGCCAGCTCACTGAGTTAAGAATGGAAGCAGATTGTGGAGCATGAATTACAATCATAAAAACAGCATCACGACTGCAGATTTGAATATGATAAATAAGAGAGAACTTACAAAGGAGTTGGGGAGCCAGCTGGGGTGATTTTCTATTAGAAATGGAAGAGATGGGACTTTCTGGTACGTTTTTAAGCTTCAGAAATAGTTGCCAAGGCATGCAATAGGAAATTACCATCTACTTCAAAAGATGTAAACATTTATTTTGCTTTTATTCTAAAGCATGGTAGTTCTCACAGGTCCTTAAAAATGCACAGTGGGAAAAAAATGGGTCCTTATTTAATGTACATTAAGTGAAAGAGTAGAAAATAGATATGGAATTAAAAGACCTATATTCATATACTGCCTTCATTACTCTGCCAGTATAACATCAGGGATGATAAAGTCATTTAATCTGCTTAAATTAGCAGGTTTTGTACAGTCTGCCTCACAAGGTTTTGGTGAGTTTCAAATCAATCCATGAAGTAAAGAATTGATAAACTGGACTTCATTAAAATTGAAATTTCTGCTGTGCAAAAGACACTGTCAAAAGAATAAGACAAGCCTCAGACTGGGAGAAAATATTTGCAAAAGATGTATCCAATAAAAGACTTTTATCCAAAGTACACCAAAAAAAAAGAGAAAAACATCTAAAAACTCAACAATAAGAAAATGAACAACCTAGTTTAAAAATGGACAAAAAACCTGGACATCTGACCAAAGAAGAAATACAAATGGCAAGTAAGCATATGAAAAAAAATGTTCCTATGTCATTAGGGAATTGCAAATTAAAACAACAGTGAGATACTACTACACACCTATTAGAGTGGAGAAAATCCAAACCAAATGCTAGTGATGATTTGAATCAACAGCAACTCTCATTCATTGCTGGTGGGAATGCCAAATGCTACAATCACTCTGGAAGACAGTATGCTGGTTTCTCGCAAGACTAAGCATATTTTACCATACAATCCAGAAATCCTGTTTCTTGGTACATACTCAGAGTTGCTGGAAACTTATGTCTGCATACTGTACTTTATAGCAGCTTTGTTCATAATTGAAAAAACTTGGAGACAACCAAGATGTACAGTAGGTGAATGGATAAATAAACTGTGGTACATCCAGACAATGGGATAACACTTAGCACTAAAAAAATGAGCTACCGAGCCATGAAAGACATGGAAGAACCATAAATGCATATTACTAGGTGAAAGAATCCCATCTGAAAAGGCAACATACTGTGTGATTCCAACTGCATGACATTCTGGAAAAAGCAAAACTATGGAGACAGTGAAAAGATCAGTCGTTGCCAGGGTCTGAGGGGAGGGAAGGATCAATAGGCAGAGCACAGAGGATTTTAGGACAGTGAAACTTTTCTGCATGATACTAATAGTGGACACATGTCATTATATTACATTTGTCCATACTCATAGAATGTAGGACTCTAACAATGAACCCTAATGTAAACTATGAATTGGGGTGATGATGACGTGACAGTGTAGGTTCACCGATTGTAACAGTTATACCATTCTGGTGAGGAATGTTGATATTGAGGGAGACTGCATGTGTGGGGTCAGAGGTATATGGGAAGCCTCTGTGTCTTCCTCTCAATTTTGCTATGAAACTAAAAGTCTTAAAAAAATAGAGTGCATTAAAAAAATATGCAGTATGTGGATCACCTGCATTAGAATCACTTCAGGGCAGTGGTGCTTGTTTTTAATGCAGATTCTCAGACCTCTTATTAGTCCTACAGAAACTTAGTCTTTGGACATGGGGCAAGATAATCTGAATTTTAAATGGGCTATCCAGATGGTTATTAAGAATAGGATAGCCATATGATTAATCATCCAAAATCAAGATATTGAGAGAAAGAAGCATTGTTAATAATTATACCAGAACTTTATTCAGGCAAACTAGCACATATGGTTACCCCATATAAGAACACCAACTTCAGAACTGCTACCTACAACAGTGATTCTCTTTCCCAGATGCACATTGCAATTATCTGGGGTGCCTTTAAAAACAATGATGCACAGGACCTCTCCAAAACTCTTAAGTCAGGCACTAACATTTTAATATAGCTTCCCAGATGATTCTAAGTGGACTCACCTGATCCCCATTAAATCCTTGAACAAGTTCCTTTTTTATAAGAGGGGAAAAACCCTTTGTTAGAAAAATAAAGACATTGTCACAATATTTTAAAATCTGGGATCATATTGCCTAAAGAAAACAATAGCATCCTATAGCTCATGGGCCCTATGTAAGTTAGAAGAATATACTTTTATATAGTCCAACATAAGGTTTTATGGGTTGAGATAGCATGAGTGACATGAAACACGCTTCTGGGAGAAAAAGAGAACATCTAGGGGCAATGGCACAGATGAGAAAAGGCTTCTGTTACTCAGAGGAATCACGTTTTCAGGCCTCTGGAAAAAAATCAGTGGCAAGAGAAGAGGAAGGGCTATTGATTGAGGGCACATAGTTAAAAGGGAGGCAAGAAATTGCTCACAGGTGTGAGACCACGTTCCTCATGAAAAGGGTGAGCCTCATAAAGGGGTAGCTGGGAAAGAGGAAGTGGTAGAGGTAAGTGCTTTCAAGAAAAAGTCATGACCATTTTTCAAGGCCTGATGTTGGGTTCTGCAGTGGGGGAAAGCACCCCCACTGGGGTGGGGCATGAGTGAGTTCTGATTTGGGTTTGATGATCACCTTCAGAAGTCAGCCTCAGGTTTCTAGTCCTTGAATTCTTTTCTCTTAAGTAATGTCCTCTTCTTCTCCTATATACCTAGGGTCGATTCATGGAAATCTATCTAAAGAATTAGATAGTTATGAGGGTTTCATGATGGACCACTGAGAGGGCAAGAAAATGTATCACGAGACAATAGTATCAAGATGAACGTTTTGGAGACAAGCAAACCTGGGTTCAAACCTTGACTCTTTCATGTACCAGCCATGGAATCTTTATTCTTGGTTTCTCTTCTGCAAAGTGGAGAGACTAACAGCTGCCCCAAAGTTGTTGTGAATAGTGAGATAAGACATGAAAAGCTAATTCCATCTAAAGTGCTTAGCAAATTATTGGTATTATTAGTACCAAAGTAATAACTGCTGGAGTTTTGATTGTTATTTAAGAGAAAAGAAGGCCAAAGGGTGATAAAGCATGTAGAGAATAACTTGGCAAATGAATAATCAAGAACATGCAGTAAACAGGAGTTCTCAATGCCCAAAGATCTGATTCAACATCCCAATAGGACTTTCTCAGATAGAAAATCTTTAAATGTTAATAACCAGACAATCGGTGTGACAAATGTAGTGCTAGGAAGTAGAACAATGGAGTTAACAGTCCATTATAATCCAAAAGGCCTACAAAAAGTGGAGATTTAGAAACAAGTCAAAATTATTCTTTTTATTTTTCACTTCTATTTTAGAACTAAATTTATCTATAGATAAATTTGATTTATGGATTTAATCTATGGATGATGGTATACTGGTATTTGTGATTTATGTGGTATATGCAGTATTTGTTAAAGGGCTTGAGAAAGCATGAAGCAAAGTTTAATAAAGTATTTACCAAACAACTCGTCACCGAATGCTTTTCACAAGTAATGCTTACTTACATCTCCAGCACTAGAATTCCTAGAACAATTATTTTATATGGAACCTGGTAGGGTATATGGTCTGAATCATTCATTTGACAGTTGAATTCGTTTACCTAGATTTAGACAAATCTATTTTAAAACTGCATTATTCGCTTTAAACTCATTTTTAGTCAAATCTATGTAAATAAAGATTTTTTCATCATTTTTGTGTTTTTACAATGGAATTACTTTTGCATAAGAAATGCGCATGTAATTTAGTATTGTCCACAGTAGCATTTGGCAGGCTTAGTTACCTTTTACTCTTAAATATTCCTAGACTTTCTTACAAAAGCCCTTGTGAAAAGCCAGGTTTATTTTTTCTATACACTGATTTTATTGACAATTTTCCAGTCTTCTGTTTTGCTCTGTATATGTCTTGATTTAGCATACTCATTTTTGTTTTCTCTGTAAATGCACTTATCATGTCAGCATTATATTTTTTCTTTTAATATATAAAATTGACATTTTTATAAGGTGCCAGAATTTTTTCTTAAGTGTCTCTTTTCATCTCATTCATAATTGGCAGTATTTGTTTTTTCATGTAATTTAGAGATTACTTTTTAAAAATGGTTTAAAAAGTGAAACAGCTTTCTGTGAGTTTCTAGATCTCAGTTATTACATCCATTAGTTTGGGAGGTTTTCATTTGTTTGTTTTGACCATAATGTTCGGATGATCTCAAGAAATGTTCTGATTACTTACAAAAAAGGAACTAAATATAATAGAACATCTTTCTCAAGCAATGTTATTTTTGTTTAATTAGATCCATTTGAATTTTTCTCCAATTAACAATTTCTCAAACATTGTCATCCTACTTCTCTTCCTTATTCCACTGCTTAATTTGCTGAAAATATGTCCACACCTGCTGCTTCCATTCTTCATTTTCAAGATTTTGTAATAAGTTTCTATACTTTTTACTGAAACTGCATATCCATGTAAACAATAGCCATCTGTATTAGTTTCCTATTGCTGCTATAACAAATTGGTATAAATTTAGAGGCTTAAAACAACACAAACTTATTATATTACAGCTTTGGAGAGCAGAAGTCTGAAATCGGTCTCAGTAAGCTAAGATCAAGATGTCAGAATGGCTTTGTTCCTTTCTGGAGAATCAGTTTTCTTGTCTTGCCACCCTCTAGAAGATAAGTGCATTCCTTGGCTTATGACTCCTTTCCATCTTCAAAGCCAGAGATGGCCAGAGGAGTCTTTCTCACATTGCATCGCTCTGATACTGACTTTTCTGCCTCCTAATTCCATATACAAAAGAGCCTTGTGATTAAACTGGTCCTACTTGGATAATTCAGAAAAATCTCATTTTAATGTCAGCTGATTAGCAACCCTAATTCCATCTGCAACCTTAATTCCCTTTTGCCATGTAATATAACATATTCACGGGTTTCAAGGATTAGAATGTGGGCATCTCTGGGGACCTATTATTCCACCTACTCTACTTTCCTATCATCAAATTCTCTTCATTTCTACATGTTCTGTCTCAGTCTCCATTGCTGGTAATCCTTATTTTTGGAACTCCATTGTGGGTGTCCTGTGAGGTTTTCTAAAGCCCTACAATCTCCTTCTCCTTATATTTCCTTTTCTGGAGAAATTCTCTATTTTTCATGTAAAGATATGATTTTTACTCTGTGCTGATGATTCCAAAATGTTTAATTTTAGCCCTGATATTCCTGTCTCCCCCTCCCCGCTGCTCTTTCTCAGAACCCAGTCCTATATCTTCCAAATTTTGGGGGGTAATTTCCACAGCCCTCTCAAATTTACCCTATCTGGTACCAGGACACCAGTTGCACAAGTGTGTGGTTCTTAGGACTGTGGCATAACTTAAAGGAAGACAAGACACTGTGGTTTACTCTCAGAAAAGTTTACTGATACAATTAAGTCTAGAGCAGCGTGGGGTATTAATGTCTAACTGGAAGAATGTAGGACAAAGAATTTATTTTATTTTTTTCTTGCATTACTTTATTATTATTTTAAAAAATTTTTAAATTGAGGTATAGTTGATATAAAATATTATACAAATTTTAGGTGTACAATAGTGCTTCACAGTTTTTAAGTTTACATTCCATTTATAGTTATTATAAAATATTGGCTATACTCCCTGTGTTGTACAATATATCCTTGCAGTTTATTTATTTTATACATAGTAGTTTGTACTTCTTAACCCCCTTCGCTGTTTTTTCCCGTCCTCCTTGCCCTCTCCCTACCGGTAACCACTAGCTTTTTCCCTGCATCTGTGAGTCTGTTTCTCTTTTGTTATATTCACTAGTTTGTTGTGTTTTTAGAACAAATATTTTAATGTTCCCTCTTCCCTTGCAAAATTCCTTACAAGCATGATAACACCCCAAAGTATAAGACAGGGAGTTAATAGGAACGTTTCAATAAGGGTGGGAAAAATTGTCTTGCCCTAACTTACTTTTGCCCATCATTCATGAACATTTGTCCTTGGAGGATTCCTGATTTCTTTACATTGTGTACTCATAATACGTTACATTCTACCAAAAAGCACTAAAGTATCCAGATTTATTGATTATCATGTTACTGAATCCTTCTTCCACGTAAATCATCAGTAAGTGTGACACATACTCAGTAAGACATGCTTCTACATAACAAGTAGGTGAAGGATGGCAAAATACTTGTCAAAAGGAGTGTTTATTTTTTTATTTATTTATTTATTTATTTATTTATTTATGGCTGTGTTGGGTCTTCATTTCTGTGCATGGGCTTTTCTCTAGTTGTGGCAAGTGGGGGTCACTCTTCATCGCGGTGCGCAGGCCTCTCACTATCGCGGCCTCTGTTGTTGCGGAGCACAGGCTCCAGACGCGCAGGCTCAGTAATTGTGGCTCACGGGCCCAGTTGCTCCATGGCATGTGGGATCTTCCCAGACCAGGGCTCGAACCTGTGTCGTCTGCATTGGCAGGCAGATTCTCAACCACTGCGCCACCAGGGAAGCCCAAAAGGAGTGTTTATTATCTTTTAGTTCTCTTTACTAGATTACAAAATGCAAGATAGAGAGCTGGAACATGATTCAATCCTTGACAAATTATGACTCCAAACAACTTAAGTGGAAACATCAGAATAATTCCCTAGGTTTTAGGCTCCTAAAATATTTTCAGTATTTTTCCACAAAAGCCCTCTTGATTTGATCTTTTTGAGGATTACTTATTATAATATTTTATTCACTCTTTAAGGCACGAACCCTCTTGCCAGTTTTAATTACTTTCTCTTACAGTCTTTTCTCCTTCCTATCCACATCCACCAGCCCCCATGTCCTGTGGATTAATCTCTTCTATTTGTGGCTTCTATGTCCATTGCCTTCATTCTAATTCTTAATTATTTTCTCAAAATAGAGATATCACAATAGCTTATTAATGAATTCCCTTGCCTCTATCTGTTTTCTATTTTTAATGAAGTCTACATCTCATTGTCAATTAATTTTTCTAACTTACCAATTCCTTATTGTTCTACCTCAAAAATCTTTAATTGCTCTCCTGTACGTGGAGGATAAAGCTCCAAATATATAGACTATTTTTTATAAGTCTTCCTAATTAGTCAGACCTACCTTTCCAGTTTCATTTGTCATTATTGAATTATATCAACTGTATACCTTGGATCATCACAAAATGTTTTGTAAATACAAATCTAAACAAAATATTTTTTTAATTTTATGTTAGTAGGTTGGGAGAAATAAAGGTTTTAGAAAAATGTGACAGGTTTATTTACTCTGTGATGTTTCAGTATCTTTAATACACTAATATTAATGGTTAAAAACCTCAAGAAGTAATGCTGATAAGCAGGGATTCTGACATACAAATGATTAAAAAGCCCTCTTCATTCATAAAACACTATTGATATTTTGAAACAACACTGGAGAAATCTGCCCACTTCTGCATCTGGCTGGGTTCACCTCTTGGTGCCCTGTAGGATCTGCAGATTCATGGGGTGCTTGCAGTTTGGTGCAGCTAGTTTTTCTTCACAGTTACTTCTTTCCTCTTATTAGTTGCCTATAGACTCCCATCTCAGGAGCAACATAAAATCATACTTAAATGAGCTGCAGTAAATTGTTATTTGTTTACTTAAGCATAAAACTCTTAGGACTTAGGGCTTCCCTGGTGGCGCAGTGGTTGAGAATCCGTCTGCTGATGCAGGGGACACGGGTTCGTGCCCCGGTCCGGGAAGATCCCACATGCCGCGGAGCGGCTGGGCCCGTGAACCATGGCCGCTGGGCCTGCGCGTCCAGAGCCTGTGCTCCGCAACGACAGAGGCCCCAAAAGTGAGAGGCCTGCGTACTGCAAAAAAACACAAAAAAACAAAAAAGCCTCTTAGGACTTAGTACCATCCTAACACTCTAGTAGTTTTTAAAGATCCTTATTCTCTCATACTTTTAATTACTATATGTTAAGGCCTGGGCAAATATCATTTTAAAAGTGAGAACTAAGTAAACAGGCATAATTTTGAGAAAATTGAAGCAAGAAAGATATAAAAGTCAAGCTGAAATTTGACTGCAAAGACTGGTCTCTCAAACACAGTGAATACAAATGATACTTGTAGGTCCACAGACTGTATTGAGACTATGTAATTACTAATAGTGATTACCATAAAGTGCACTGAATGCCTACTGTGTGTGAGTACTAAGAGTCTTTGCTAACATTACCTCATTTAATTCTTATAACAATTCACAGAATTGGTAATATTCTCCCTAATTTGCAGATTCACTACAGTAAAGAAAGGTTCATTGATTTACTAAAAGTCACACAACTACTAAGTAGCAGATTTAGACTTGAAATTTGTGTCTTTAGCTGATTTTAAACTACCAGACTTTATCAGGTGCTGAGTTTGGACCCTACACTATCGAAGAGACACAAGGATGATCAGAAGAGAGCTCAAATTGTGACATAAAGGGAATAGTGTATGGAATGGAAGCCTCAACAAATATTTCTTTTCTAGATAGAGGAGGGAAGAAAAAGCTAAGAAGCCAATATACTATGCATCCATTGATTGTGCCAAGAGAGTTATATCAGTGAGAGCCCTCAGTTACGAGTCACAGAAATTGACTCTGGCAGAACTTAATAAAGAGAATCTATTGAATGGATATCGAATAGATTAGAGTACTATCAGGAAATCCAGAGAACTAGACTCAAAAATAAACAGAAACAATAAAGAAATAGGCAGCTGGGAGGATCATAATGAAAACTTTTCATAAAACTAATTCAGGGAGGACATCACCCCTGTCTTCTGGAGCAGTGTATACCACAGACCTTAAAGCCATGGCTACCACCTCTGGATACCACGACTGAGCCACTTAGTCTCTTACCCCTGACAGTCACATATTTATGCCACCCCTTCTACCTCTGCTATAGATTCTCAGCCAGTCTCTCTCTCTTTTTTTTTTTTTTTTTTTTTTTTGCATCATTACCTGCCAATTTAAACACTTGGTTGGAAGCATCTCGTTGATTGACCATGCCCTAGTGCGGGGAAGGATGAATACACTGGAACGTGCTGTTTTCAACTTTTAAAGAAATAATCTCTGAGTTCTACTGAGACTCTTAAAATAGTGAATTATCCAAACAGAGAGGGTACAGATTCTAAGCCTTGAGAAAAAAAATAACAAGCATTTAGTGTAGTCTACAATGTGATATGACTGCTGTTTACATAAAATCTAATATCAAATCCATGGCTCTAAGCTGCAGTAACCACTTGAGGTACACAGTTAATTCATACTATTCTATTGATCTATATTTAGATTTCATAAGATGTACAGTTTTAAAAGTTAATTCACATACCAAGTTTTTCCAAATATACTTGAGAGTTTTCTAATAAATAAGCCAAATATTAGCTTTTAAACTTAAGTTTTAGATAATTAAATTAAATGCATTTCTACATTCACTTTATCAGTAAAAAAGAAAAAAGTAAAATATATAACATTAGAAATTACAAAAAAGAAATTACTGAAACCAAAGAAAAATTTTAAACCATAAGAAACTACTTTTTCTATCTCTACAGAAATAAACTTGAAATTCTAGGCAAATGAATTATTTCCCAGAGTAATACAGATTACCAGAAGTGATCCCATTGAAGTTAAAAAGCTTAAGTAGACCAATTTCATAGAATAAATATAGGAAACTATTAGGAAAACACCACACAAAATAGCACCAGGCCCAGTTACTTTCACAAGGTAATTTTTCTAAACATTCAAAGTCCAGATAGTCCCAATGCTCTATGATTATTTTCAGAGCATTAAAAGGGAAGAAAAATATCTTAATTCCTTACAAAGCAACTATAATAGTGATACTTAAATTAGATATATACCACATGATGAAAGAAAACTACAGGTCAGTATTACTCATAAATATTAGTGTAAAAATCTTAAATCATTAGTAAGATGAATCCAACACCACATTAAGAAAATAATACACTATGAACAAATAGGATTTACTTCAGGAATGCAAGGTTGGTTACATATTAGAAAAATCATTTATATTATATGCTATATTAACAATTTAAGGGAGAATTATATTATCTTCATAGACACTAAGAAAGCCTTTGACAGAAAACATGACTAATTTATGACAGAAGCACTCAAGGAGATATGAATTATTCTTTCTTACCCTGCTAAAATATATTTACCTTGGTCTTAAGGCTGGTATGTTATTTGATGGGGAAATACAACAGGCATTTCCAGTAAGGTTAGGAACAAGGTAAGGATACTTATTATTACTACTACTATTTCACATTATTCTATAGTGTTGGCCAACTCAATTAGATGAGTGGAATCAATGAGAAACATAAAACATGGATAAGGAAGAAGTAAAACTATCTCTATTTGCTGTTGTGGAAAACCACATAGGATCAGTAATAGAGCTCGGGGCTTCCCTGGTGGCGCAGTGGTTGAGAGTCCGCCTGCCGATGCAGGGGACATGGGTTCGTGCCCCGGTCCGGGAAGATCCCACATGCCACAGAGGGGCTGGGCCTGTGAGCCATGGCTGCTGAGCCTGCGGGTCCGGAGCCTGTGCTCCGCAACGGGAGAGGCCACAACAGTGAGAGGCCCGAGTACCGCAAAAAATAAATAAATAAAATAATAATAATAATAATAGAGCTCACTCAAGGAATCAAATATTTCAGTTAGTTAGGTGGATATAGAATTAACATTAAAAAAATCAATAGGCTTTATGTAGTCTCTAACAGTGAACAGTTAGAGAACTTTAGAGAAACCCCATGCACAATAGCAAAAAGAATACTAAATATTTAGGAATAAATTTAATTAAAAATGTATACATGTATGATGAAAATTTTAATGCTCCTGAAAGACACTAAAGAAGGCGTGAACAAATGGAAAGGCACCCCCTGTTCTTGCAGAAAATGACTCAACACTATAAGGATGTAAGTCCTCCATAAGTTGTTTTATAAATTCAATACAAATCTAATCAAAATACCAACAAATTACAAAGTTAGACAGCATGATACTAATTTTCAGATGGAAGAAAAAACATGCAAGAGTACCCAGGAATACACTGTAAAAGAAGAAATACCAGGGAAGACCAGTCTTACCAGACATTAAAAGATACTACAAAGTCTCTACAATTAAAATAGTGTATTACTGGCACATGACTAGACAAGCAGAAGAATGGAATAGAAGGTCCAGAATTAAATATATTGGGGAACTTAGTGTATGACAACAGTGGCATCTCAAATCACTGAGATAAAAATAAACTTGTTAATAACATGTACTGCGACGACTGCATAGCCATTCGACAAAAGGTAAACTTAGCTCCACATCTCACACCATAAGCAAAAATAATCACCAAAAGCATTTGAATTCTTTCAATCCATGAAAAACAACAAGAAAGGAGGAAATGGAGTATTCATCAAAATTCCTGCCCACATCTTCACTAATTTCTTCACCATAATTAATAATGAATAACAACTTCCATATACCACATTCTGTCAATATATGAGATGGGCTTGACTACACATGAGTCAGCCAAGCTCTTAAAATGCCCCATCACTTTAATTGAGAGACAAAATTGAATTTAAACATGTTACTTTGCACTTAGAATGCCACACAAAATGTACGTTTGTGGAGTCTATTTTTATAACTCCTAGCTGTGAGGTGGCTCTGTGTATACATTATTTGCACATATACATTCCGAGCCTACTTTTAATGACAGAGGTCTCTTAACGATTTCTCCATTATTTCCCAAACTGTCAGAGAATTTGAAAAGTTATTTTACCCTCTTATAAGATCATTTCAAGCCCATTTTGCAATGAAAGATCCACACCTGAGATGCCTAATAAAGAATAAAGAATAAAGAACTACCAGTAAGTTACCAAGTGGCAGGGGAAGGAGAGAGGCATTGAGGTCTAGTTAGGTCAACACTAACCAGGAGATCACAGCTCTGGCTAGTTAGGTTAGGTCTAGTTAGGTCAACACTAACCAGGAGATCAGAGCTCTGGCTTCTGGTTTCTGCTTCTGCTCTGACACTATAATTCTTGGTAAAAATCAGTGCCCTCTGGATTTTCAGTTCTTTCAAAATAAAGGGATTAGGCATGAGCTGATTACTAAAACTCCTAATCGTTTTAATAATGAGAGAGTTGTTCTGTTCGTAACACATACAGATACACTTTATTATTCATTTTTGAAAAAATGCAAAAAAGCACAAAGAAACAAATCAAGGATAATATCATTTTTATCATTTCTGTTTCCTTCAATCCTTTTATCTCTCTCTTCTTTCCTTGATCCACTATTTACCTATCTTTCCTTGATCCACTATTTACCTATCTGACTGTTGATATATTCACGTATTCAACTATTTCTTTTTGAAATTAGGATGTTAAGGTTTAATAAACTCCTTTTTTACCTAAAATACGTTGTAACCATTTTTCTGTGTGATTCCATCTTCTTCTGTTATAGCACTCTTCATGGCCATGTGGTTATTCTATTGATTAGATACCCCATGGCTATTTAATCAATGTCTGTTTTTTAAATAATTAAGTGTATCAAGTCTTGATTTTTGATTTGTTTGACTTAGGGTGAAGAAGTTGAACTGAATCATTAATATTTTACAATCAGGGCTTCAACTCTATACGTTTGGTAGTTTGGGATCAGATTTTGAATGTGAAATTTGACAGCTATAGAATCATAATCAGAAACCTACATCCATCAAAAGGATAAAATGCCTGACATATGTATTGTGAAACCAAATTGAAGCTAAATCAGTTTCAAATAATGGTTTAAACAGCAAAGAAAAGCAATATGAGAGACATTGCATCAAGGAAGTCTCAACATGAATGCACTAACTATTGGTGTCATATTAAGGGAAAG
>NW_006775616.1:287031-321409 GCF_000442215.2 Lipotes vexillifer | reverse complement strand
GAAAGAGCTATCCTATTTTGTATTTCACCAGGATTGTGTTAAACATTATAGATGCTGGCGACTTTTTTTTATGGAGTCATATTAGATAAATATTAGCTCCCATACTTATAATGCCTCTGAGCCATTGTTGAGACCCATATTTGTCAATTCGGTTGAAAAGATACATGTTAGATACCTTGACTTTTACTTCCATCAGAGACCTGTTATCTAACACTGACACTTTTAAAATGATAACACAGTGTGATCATATTGTAGCTGAAAACAAGTTATAAAGCCATATAAATCTCTCCAGAATTTGCAGGCTTAAAATATGTATGTCAAAGTAGGCAGTCCAATGAATTTATCTAAGTTTTATTTTAGAGTAATGGAAATTGCAAGAGAGAAGTAAATGAGAACCATCGCTAACATGAAATTTAGCCAAAGGGCTAAATTTCTTATAAAAAATTTCTTATAAAAAAACGAGATGATGGCAGAGTGGTCCTTAATTCATTTTCCATATGCAACACCTATCAAATGCATCATTACTGTTTCCATTAAAGCAGAATCTTACAAGTCATTCTGTTTGCTATCTCTGGAGCAAGGGCATTTCTAATCAATGTCACTGTGTTTGGAAACTTGTACAAATGACTGGTGTCTTGTTAATTCTTTAACTGCCAGTTATAAGTACCTTTAATTCAGAGTAAAAATTTTATGGCTGTTAAATATCATACTTGCAAAAGTGCTTCCAGGATGCTATGCCTGCCATGATATCATTGTAAAATTTCTCAGTTGCTTGTGAATTTTGTTATGCAATTTATATCCTAGTACAATTAATGCAGTGAAAATAGGAAACACTTGTATACTCCAACAGATCACAAGTGGAACACTTTTAATTGGGTATTCTGTTCACATGCCATCAACGGAATTTTAAAAACGCTTACCTACTTTCTATCACGCTCAATTATGAATCATTGAAAATCCTCTTAGAGGGCATACCGAGAGGACAAAACTATTTTTTTTGTAGATGTCATGACTCACCCACAATATTTTGCAATTTTCCAAATCCAAATCTATATATATTCTCAGATGACTAGTGCTATGTGGGTGGATTATCATTTGAAATTGAGTGGTTTTTGGATGATTGCATTAGGCCATGCAGTTATCATTATATAAAAATTGAAACGAAAATTCTTCACAGCTGAAATTTTCAAATGATATGTGTTCTAAGTTTCACTGAGTAAATGTGTTTTTGCCTTAATATAACATTTGAATACCTAATACCAATCTTATAACTGTCACTAAACCTTACTTGAATAAGACTAGACTAAATTCTCTGATCTACTACTTAACAATTGTGAAAACTTGGAAAAATTATTGAATTCTCTGAGCCCCAGTGGTAGATTAATAATAATCCTTGGAATAGAGTGGGGTTTAATATCAATTAAATAATACATGCAAACCACTTAGAATAGTTCTTTTCACACAGTGAACAATCAGTAAATATTAGTTAAAAGTATTGTGTTATCTTCCTTAAACCAGTATATCAGACACAAGAGTTTATTCCATAATTAAAACACACATAAATTTAGGTTAGTTCTCTCCATTATATTAAAAATGGATATAAAGATATGGACAATTAGGCTTTTCTGAAATGTGTTTACCAAATATTCAGAAACAGCATTATCTTAGGAGATAAACATTAAGTTAAACATAAAAAGTAAAGAAAAAGTGCATAAAAACTCTGTTCAAGTTATGTAGCTACTCTGCCCTCAGAAAGGAGGTACAGGGCTTCCCTGCTGGCGCAGTGGTTGAGGGTCCGCCTGCCGATGCAGGGGACGCGGGTTCGTGCCCCGGCCCGGGAGGATCCCACGTGCCACGGAGCAGCTGGGCCCGTGAGCCGTGGCCGCTGAGCCTGCGCGTCTGGAGCCTGTGCTCCACAGTGGGAGAGGCCACAGCAGTGAGAGCCCCGCATACTGAAAAAAAAAAAAAAAAAGAAAGAAAGAAAGAAAGGAGGTACATAACTCCCCACTCCATAAATGTAGACTGTGCATATGAGGGCCTTCCGAAGAGTACCGTATGGAAAGGGGGAACAAAAGAGAAAAGAAGAAACTTTGCAATGGAGGGACCAGACAAGCTCTCTCTCAGCCAGGTGATAAAGATCAAGTCCTACATAATATTGATGGTATATATAGTTGATATGATGTGATAAAAATGGCACTGTATCTCTGTGATCTTCCTCCCTAAAACCCACACTGACAGTACAATAATAAGAAAAACATCAGACAAATTGCAATAGAGGGAAAGCCAATAAAATACCTGTGTTCCCAAAAAAAAGAAGAAAAAAAGCCAAGGTCAGCAAAAAAAGGAAAGTGTGAAACTGTTACAGTCTGAAAGAATTTATGGAGACATGACAACAAAATGAAACTAGATGGGATTTTGGAACAGAGAAAGGACAATTATGTAAAAATGAGAGATATCTGAATAGACTATGAAATTTAGTTAATAACAATGTTTTGATATTGGTTCATTAACTGTAACAAATAGAGTACCTTAATGCAAGATATTTATAACAGGGAAAACTGGGCATTAGATGTATGGTAACTCTCTGTACTATCATTGTTTTTTGTTTTTTTGGTTTTTGTAAACCTAAAACTGTTTTAGAAAGTAATATTTTAAAAGTTGGGAAAGACTGTAAATGAACGTATTCTCTATACAGAACATCATGCCAGGAATATGTCCTAAAACTCTAGGGGATCTTGTAGAAAGGTAAGTCTCTATGTTAAACAGGGTTTGTTTTGCCAAGTATAAAACTGTATAATCAGAAAAATGCAATTATCTGGGGTTTAAAGTATAAGACCAAAATTAACATTGAAAATCAGAAAGATAAATAATTGATTATGCTGTACACTTTAGGGCCTGTTTTATGACTTTTTTCTGGTAATATTTTGATCACTTGTTAGAAAGAGCGACATATGCTTAAATTAAAGGCTGCTAAGTAGCACAAATTTGAAAGTTACAAAAGAGATAAAGATGATCACTGACTTAAATTAATCACTGGATTATAATGAGGTTATTCAGCTGTTAAAAATGTCATGATGGGAGTTTAAAATACAACTCACTATATCTTACTTTGTGTCATAGATGTGGTTTAAATAGAATGACAAAGATAAAATTAACTTTTGGATATTATATTATCCATGCAATTGTAATATTAATAAAATGACAAAACAGAGTGTCATGAGCAAGATAAAACTTTTTTTTTCTTTCTCACAGAGTAGTTTAGGATTAGTTTAGCAGTCCAAAGTTGGTTTTCTCATCTTTAATATATGGCTTCCTCTTTTGGGTCCAATTTAGTTGTTCAGATGGTCACCATCTGTCAGGCAGCATCATGTGGAACAGGACCAGGGCTCACACACATTCACTTTCTAGGCCTGACCTGAAAATCACAGACCACATTCTACTCACATTCCACTGGGCAGAACTTTGTCCCATCACTACAGGAAGTTGCAGGAAAAACTGAGAAATGTACTCTCTTGATGGTTAACCTAGTAACCAGCTAAAGCTAGGAGGTTCTTTTATTTATAAAAACATAAAATAAAGAATTGCTGGTAGATATCCAGTCATCTCTGCTACAGTAATGTCCAGGTCTCACATGTCCAAAACTTGCATATAACCCACTTGAGGAACTTGTTAAGTTGCAGATTGTGATTTATTAGGTCTGAGATAGAATCTGAGGTTATACTTCTAACAAGCTCCCAAATGGTGCCATTGCTAGTTATCCAAGAATCAAACTTTGACTTTCAAGACTCTAGATTATATCCTGCCTAGAAGATTTGCCTTTGAGCCAGATCTGGAATGGAGCAGTGTTCAGCTTAAGCAATATTTTTACACTTTAGTTTGCGTTTTTTGTTTCTTGTATGTGGGATGATGATGGTGGTGATGAGAGAAATCACAAAGAATGTACTAGCGTTGCAAATAAAATTAGAAATAAATGGGCTCTATACAAGAAAAATTTGCAGTATATTTTCTAATTATTAGAGTTGTGTATTTAATTTATTACTGTGACAGTTAATCATAATAATGAACTGAGAAACAGGATGAAATTGTGGTGAGGCAGTATGTGGGTGAATGCATGCTAGAAAGGGTGAGAAGAAAAATTTAAATCTGTGCATGAATTGAGAAAATATAGTATATTTCAAAGGGCAAAAGAACTGTTAAAAGTGAGTTTTTTCTACTCAGTAACTATTGAATTTTATATCTATTTTTCCCTGTATAGCTGAATACTCTTATTTTTGCACTCAGTATGTATATTGACAGTAAAAAGATCAGATATTTTTGTCTCTGTTTTGCAAATATATACCCCAGACCCATCAATAAAAAATGGATGGGTAGAAACACATAATGCCAACACATCCACAGGAGCTACCACTTTGGAGTAGGGTAATGGGCAAGGCTTGGGAACTACTAAAACTCCCACAGTATTTCTAGTATATAAATATAAGTATTTCCAGTTCACCTGCATAATTCACCCAAAGAAAATGTACATTATTTATTCATTAACATTGAAATTTCTAACATATGATTTCTAGAAACAAGATAATCAAAGTGTTTTTTAATAGTTGATTTTCTGAGTGAAATATTCACTCTGAGAGTAGAACTATGTAGCACCACACTGCTCAGGATCAACAGGGCTAGGATCACTACATAGTCATTACATGCTCACTGGTGGTTGGGATCAAGAAAGGAAAATGAAGCTTCCTGAAGGTCGCTGGAAAATGTATGGGCTCATTTTAGATGCTTTTAGTTCTTACCATAAGCAAAATACTGGCACTCTGAGATATAGATTGAATTATGGTGCGTCTCTGAGATGCAACATAAATTCCCTCTGAGAATTTATTATCTACTAGATAGATAAGATGAGATGAGAAATTGATGTATGAAAATTGCTATAGATGATTAGTTCCAAAAGCCTAGTTAAAACTGTGCCTGTCACAGGCATTTTACAAAATGATCAATACTGGTTGAACTAATTAGGAAGGAGTTCATAGAATGACAAGATAAGAAGGCATTCAGAGGTCTAGATATATAATGCATTACTCATCCAGTCTCCCCTGGATAACCCTCACCATGTTTTTGTCAAACTTGTACTTTAAAATGTATAGGAATGGCAAACTGATCACCTTCTAGGGTAGGTCATTCAGATAGCTCCAAGATTAAACATTCTAATAAACAGTGTTTAAATAAATCTTAGATCTGAATGCTGTCTTAAACAATAGTGGAAATTCAGTAAGCCAAGATTATTCCAGGTAGTGGGGATAAGGGGAGTTATGCAGAAAAGCACAAGACCATATCAAAGGAGAAAACTCGTTAATGGATGCCAAGAATGAAAAAAAGCATAATAAAACTAACTTATATGAATGTAAGCTATGAGTTTGGGCTGAATCTTATAACAACAGAATACTTACTGAGGACTACTGAGAAAGCACATAACATGAGGGATGACATGCTTTAAAAATATTCATCTGTCAGTGGTATTCTAGATAGATTGGGGAAGAGCATAAACTAAAGACCAGAAACATAATAGTCAAAGGTGAGAGGGAGAAAGGCTTGAGCTACATGATCACAACAGTACTAAGCCTCAGGTAAACTGTAGCAGATGGTATAAATGTCTGTGTGCAAATATATATATATATATATATATATATATATATAAAGTTTTCAATGCATCTGAGAACTTCCAACTGCCAATATCTGCATATCCTTGTCCAGAATCTTTTCTCAGAAGGCCACTCTGATTTATCCCTGCTGGAAAATCAACTTTCTTCCTAAAGTAATGATGATGAGGAGTCTATTAATACCTCAAGTCCATTGACCATTGAGTTGGATATTTCTGCGTCTTTTTACATTGTTTCCCAGTCTTCCCTATGAAAGTCAGCTTCATTCACCCACTGTGGTTTAATAACACACTATTGGTTACCTACATTTCCCTGTATCACTTTCCCATTTCTCTCTTCATGTTCTCCATTCCCAGTAATAAACTATATTCACTTGAATATTTCAAATTAGGGTCCGCTTCTGAGAGAACCTAAATTAAGGCATTAACTTTTGTCAAAGTGGAAGAAAACACTTTTGGTGAATGTTTGCATTTAGAAGGTCTCAGTAGCAGTTTAAAATGTTTTGAAGAGTACTAGGTCAAAGTCAATTAATTAATTAATTTAGTACTTATTGAATGCGTACTCTATGCTAAGTATTGCATTAGAGCCTGGAAATAAGAGTGAACAAAACTAAATACTCAAGCTCGTGAAGCTTATATTCTAGTGAGTATTTTATTTAACAATAAGACAAATACATGTAAAGATTGCAACAGAGACAAATGCTACAGAGTAGAGAGACACAGTAGGGTGTAGCTATGAGAATACATAACAAAAGAAATGGACTCAGTTTGGATCAGAATTTGACAAAAAATTCACAGTTATGCTGAAACGCAGGGGCAAAAAGAAAATACATGTGCAAAAACTTTATATGAAAAGGAATCTTGTGGCATTAAAGACATAGAAGGAACACCCGTGTGAGCCAAAGGAATGCAGGGTACTTGAAAAGGCCAGAAATACAGGGTCTTACGTGACATTTTGTGGGATAGGATTGTAGCAGAGACAGTTAGCTATCCACTGAAAACTGTCTCACCATTTATGATGGAAAACTCCCTGGAAGTGGCTTTCCATTGAAGGAACATAAGCCCCAGATATAAGTCCAGTTATATATGGCCATCAGACTATTTCAAGCCAATGGAATGTGTTAAAATTTTGTGCACATCTGGAATAACATGATTAAGGAGTAATGTGACTTCTTCACCCTTTCTTTACTCTTCCATCAGAATGTAGCAAACTCTGAGTCCTTAAGGGATGGAACTGGTGTTCTCATATCATAATTAGATTGAATCGCGCCTAGCAGAGACATCTGTTTGTTACTGAACATGAATGAAAGAGAAACTTGTACTGTGTTAAGCCAGTGAAATTTGGGGTCTATGTGTTACAGCAGCTATTCTTTCTCTAATATAATGTCCTATACTAAGAGAAGTTCTGAGCCATTGAGGGGTTTTAAGCAATGGAGTGGATGTCATTATATTTGATTAAAAACAAAATTCCTGTGGTTACAGGTTTCAGAATTTGAGTATTTGAGCCTAGGCAGAGTGAGTGCAGGTATTCAAATTAGGAGGCTCTTATAGTACTTGTGGTAAGAGCGGATTATAGCCTGAAACTTGAGCAATACCAAATCTTGGTTGGCAGCACCTATGCTTAAGTTTTGCTTGCAGTAGGAAGAAAATAATTCATGACTTATAACTTGTTCTTTCTTGATAAAAACACTCATTATTTCCTTTTGCCATGACATATGTGCAGTATAACTAATGGAAACACCATTAACTAATGAAAGTTATAGGCAAAAAAGACTCATGAACCTGTATTTCATCAATTGTAAGACATAAAACATACCTTGACTTATTCATCCCATTTCTTCATGGTATTGCAAACTGTCAACTAAATCAATGTTTCTAAAACCCATTAATTGTAATGAAATAGGTTTTGTGTTAAAAGTGATGAAATATGTTTATTAACATAATTAAGCATAGCAGCATATTCTTTAAGCTTAAAGTATACTTCAGTTAGTCACTGATGTAGCAGTAGTAAAGATGACATCAATATGATACAGAATTCCTTTTGATGGTTTTCAATTCAGGAAGTGAATACATATGGATAATTCCAAATTTGCACTGCTTGATTAAAAAGATTTTTCAAGGACATTTAGTCCTTTACAATTATAAAAATGAGAGTGTTTTTTCATATCACTTGGTAAAATCACTGTGTACAGTGGTTCTGTAGGTCTAACAATACAGAATTCTTACTGCCTTCTGACATTACTCCCAGATGTCACTGCTTCTTATCAAATAGAGACAAAGCTGAGAGTTTTACACTGTGCACACTACCAGAACCTGTTTTATATCTAAACTGACACATCCAATATTTATTAACAAAAGTAATAATTTCATTGAGGCTTGTCCATTCCATCTCTTTAAAGGATTACAAAAATCCTTTAAAGCACCAGCTAGTAGGTGCAATGCTGTACTACTTGTAAGAAAGACCTAGAGTTGGTTATTTTGTCATTCATTCATTCATTTACATTCATTCATTGATTCAGTCATTGCTTTCCATCAGTAGGCAAAATTATCATCTCAGTGCTGTCTTTTTCCAAATGTGTGATCTTAATCAATCTCTTTAACCTTTCTGGAGTCAATAACTGATCTGCCTACTTACAAGGCTTTTACTAATGTCACCTAAAGCTATAGATGTGAAAGTCTTTTGTCAAACTGTAAAGATCAGTACTAATGTGTTTCCATCTTAAATCATCAGGTGAAGCCCCCCACATTTCTTGAGTGCTCTCTGATCTACAACACAAACCATGCAAGAGACAGCTCAAAGGGAATTCTTTTTTGAATCTTAGCATACTAATAATTGAGAAAAGCAAACTGGATATAAACTCACCATGAAGCTGTGAATGTAAGCTCTGGATTTTCATTCCCCACACTAATCCCTTGATCTTGTAGAATTATTATCTCCTGGGTTAGTCCTTACAAAGCAGCTCTTGCTGATCTTTAAGACAGTCATTCCTAAGAGTCCTAGTGAACACTGGACTACGGCTACATCATACTATGTTGTCATACATTAACACATCAATGCATTTAATGTGATCGTGCATCTTCCCTTGCAGAACATCGACTTCAGTTACATTATCCAGAAAGAACAAATGAATTTAAAAGTGAGAATAACATGATTTGACAAGGTAAATTAGCTGCCGAGATCCACCCTGCACATGGGAGTTAGCCGCTGAGTTACATTTTAACGTATAATAAGCGAACTTGTTCCCTCTCTCCCTCTCTTTCCCACTCTGCCAACACACAGAAGAAGATATCATTCCTCCAGATAAACATAAATTAATTTTTTGGCTTAGAAGGAGGATCTCCTAGTAAAAGCTGTGCATTCAAGAGTATAATGAGATTGATTCCATGCTCTGCAAATAAAAACACATGGCATTTAAATTTGGCTACTTCACGGATGAGTGAATTATTAAGATGAGTACATATGTTGAAGAAGCAAGTTAACTGAGACTGTTAAAGAGAAATGCCATGACATATCGAACAACTGAAACATCATTTAGAGATGTGACTGAACATGTAGGTTTTAATCTGCTGCTCAATCCATACTTCAAACCAGGCAAGGCCAAGTTCAAAACTATCAGGAGCTTGCAAATATTTCCTTTGAACATAATAATCCTCACTGTTGGATGTCATATGTAACATGAGAATATGCTGGATTATTTATTTTAAATAAAATTAATGACAAAGTGACTGGTTTGTATTTCTTACATACTTCGGTAATCGGATCACCATGAACCGATTTGAGAGCTATTTTTTTCATCATATGAATTTTGATATCTTGAGCAGCCAAAACTTGAAAAACAATGAAATCACCCACAGATATGATTAAAACAATAATTTCCTTATAATCTACTGAACACCTTCAGTCTCCTTTCCTTTACGTATGTTGTGTTATACACAATCTATATTTATTAGTATCTATTGACTTCTGCAGTAGGCACTACGAATTAGAAACTTAAGAATTAATAAAAAGTATGGCTGAATACCAAAAAGCTAATATCTAGTGCACAAACCACACTTTATGAGCAAATATGTACTCTGCTTTATTCAGTTACGTAGCAAGTGTTATTCCTTATGAGCACATACTCTTCTTAAAGAAAACAGTTTAATTACAAATTTACACATGTGCATTATAAAAATCTCAGTGAGAAATACTTTGAATATAAAGTAAACTTCATCTTTCTTTACAATACTCCACATTATAATCACCAGAGTTAACCGTTGATAATTGGATTGTTTCCTTTTAGCTGAACACTCACTGACACAGACCAGACCCAGACAGCTTGTTTTATACTAATGTGATCTACCTAGGCATATATTTTGAGGCTTGGTGTTTATCAGTTAGCTTACTTTGCAGTTACTTCCAAATGTTGACTGATGCAGATCTACATCAGCATTGTGTGTGTTTGTGTGTAAGACATTCTTACACTTAAGTAACTGAAAGTAATTAAGATCTTGAGTTATATTGCCAAATTAATTTCAATTAGCACTTTTATTTTGAGATAACTGAGTCATGTGCTGTTATAAGAAATACTACAGAGAAATCCCATATACTCATTACCGAGGTTCCCCCACTATTACATAGTGCAGTATCACAGCTAGGATATTGACATTGGTACAATCCACCAGTCTTATACAGATTTCTCAAGTTTTACTGGTACTTATTTGTATGTGTGTATGTGTGTGTATTTTTTAGTTGTATACAATTTTATCACATACGTAGGTTTGTGTATCCATCACCACAGTTAGGATACAGAACCATTCCATCACCACGAGGATCCCTCATGCTGCCTTATACAACCATATCCGCCACCTACCCTCCGCCATACCCCCTTTCCTAACCCCTGGCAACCTCTAATCTGTTTAGCAGTTCAAAAACTTCGTCTTTTCAAAATGTAATCTAAATAGATTTATAAACTACGTGACCTTTTGGATTGACCTTTTTTTTCACTCGACATAAGTCTCTGGAGAGTCATACAAATTGTTGTAGGTATCAGTAATTTACTCTTTTTCACTGCTAAGTACTCTTCCATGCCACAGATCTATGACCATATGTTTATCCACCAACTGAAGGATATCTAGATTGTTTCCAGTTTGGGGCTATTTTTAATAAAGCTGACATGAACATTTGTGTACAGAGGTTTGTGTTATCATACATTTGTTTTTGTCTAGGATAAATGTCCAAGGGTGCTACTGCTGGATTGTGTTGTAATTGATATATAGTTTCATAACAAATTGCCAAACTGTTTTCCAGAGTTTCTGTAACATTTCACATTCCCATAATACATGGGAGATATTCTCCCACAGTTTCTCCACATCCTCACCTGCATTTGGTGTTGTTACTCTTTCTCATTTTAGTCACTTATGTAGGTATGTAGTGATATCTCACTGTATTTTAAATCTGCATCTATCTAATAGCTACTGATGTTGAATATCTTTTCATGTCCTTATTTGTCATCTGTACATTCTCTTTGGTGAAATATCTCTATACCTTTTCCTCATTTTCTAATTGGATTGTTTGTTTTTTCACTGTTGAATTTTGAAAGTTCCTTATGTATTTTAGATTCCAGTCTTCTTTTGGATTTGTGGTTTATAATTATTTTCTCCCAGTCTGTATCTTGTTTTTTTCATCCTTTTAACAGGGTCTTTTATGGGACAGAAGTTTTCTGTTTTTTTTTTTTTTTTTTTGGTTTTTTTTTTTTTTTTTTTTTTTTTTGGTTTTGTGTTTGTTTTTGTTTTGATGTGGTCCAATTTATCAATCTTTACTTTTATGAAACACGTTTGATATCAGTCTAAGAACTTTTTGCCTATCTATAGATACTGAAGGTTTTTGCTTATTTAAGTTTTAAAATTTTACTTCTTATATTTAAGTCTGTAGTTCATTCTGAGTTGATTTTTATGTAAGGTAGGAGGTTTAGGTCAAGGTTTATTTTTATTGCCTATAATCAGTCACCATTGGTTGAAAAGGGTGTCTTTCCTCCATCAGATTGCTTTGCTATCTTTGTCAGAAGCCAGTTGGACATCACTGAGTGAGTCTAATTCTGGGCTCTATTGCTCTATGTGTCTATACCTCTGCCAATACCACACTGTCAGACTACTGTATCTATATAGTAGGCCTATATTCAGGTAGAATAATTCATCTCATTCAATTCTTTTTCTTTGTTTCTTTAATATAAATTTATTCATTTATGTCTGCATTGGGTCTTTGTTGCTGTGTGCAGGCTTTCTCTAGTTGCGGCGAGCGGGCTACTCTTTGTTGCAGTGAGCGGGCTTCTCATTGCGGTGGCTTCTCTTATTGCGGAGCATGGGCTCTGAGCGCGTGAGCTTCAGTAATTGTGGCGCTATTAAATTTAAGAATAAGTTTGTCTACGTCTATAAAAAGCCTCACTGGGATTTGACAGAAATTATATCAAATCTCACTGATACACACAGACCTCACTAAAAATAAAAATTGCCTAAAGAGGTAAATCAGTTTGTCAAAATTGATATCTTTGCATGTTGAGTCATCCAATCCATGAACATGATATATCTCTTCATTTATTTAGGTGTCATTTAATTTCTTTCAATCTTATAAATCTTTTGTTAGACTTATACCTAAGTATTTCATTTTTCTTGGATCAGTTGTAGATCAACAGTTTTCTGTTTTTCAAATGGTTTTGTGTTCTTTTCTAAAGTTCATTCTCTACATGATCATTGTTAGTATATAGAAATGTAATTACTTTTTGTGTTGATCTTATGTACAGTAACCTTGCCAAATTCACATAGTAGTTTTAAGAGTTTATTTTATACAGATTTATGCTAACAAATTAATTTTTACAGGATTATATAAATTATATATTGACAGAAAGTATTTGGAAATATTCCCACATTTACTGTACCCTTTTCAGGACTAACTTCTCATTTTTTAATGCCACAATTATAGCTAAAAATCTTAAATAAATATTTTTCCATATGCGATAATCATTTAATATTGTCACCTAGAACTCTTGTTTTCATCATTTTAGATAAATGGTAATATTTTACTTATACCGTGAATATGTGACTGATTTGACCAACAAAAGTAGTGGAAATAACAATTATCATTTTAGAAAGAAGCTTTAAAAAAATTGCCACTTTAGCCACATTCCTTTTACCTGTTTTAGCCCCTATGAAGACCTGTGTTAAAACAGAGCCCCCATCAGCTATGTCCCTCAGTGATACCATGAGCAGAGCTTCCCTGCTGCCCCATGTTCAAAATGTAACAGGAAATACACTTGTGTTGTATTAAGATTAGATTGATACAAAAACCGGTACTAAAAGTAGGAAACTGGTCTTAACACATATCTAATGTAAATCAGTCAGGTAGACCCTCAAAAGTTGCAGACAGGAGGTAGGCTGAGAAAGCTGTTCATCTCCTAATAGGGGATATTTCCTGGTCTGTCCTATGGATATAGCCAAGAAGGATATAAATTGGAAAGTATCTTTCAGAAGGTAAGACCAGGGGCTACAGAGACCACTGTGCAAAGGATTCTCAGAAAACAGAATCAGAGCTTAACCAAGGGGTATGCCTCACCTTGAAGGCAGAGGGCCCGTAGAGTGAGTTTTCAAGTTTATAGAAGCATATATCTTTTTAAAATTTTAACATCTTTATTGGAGTATAATTGCTTTACAGTGGTATGATAGTTTCTGCTGTATAACAGAGTGAATCAGCTATACCTATACATGTATCCCCATATCTCCTCCCTTTTGCGTCTCCCTCCCATCCTCCCTATCCCACCCCTCCAGGTGGTCACAAGCAATGTGCTGATCTCCCTGTGCCATGTGGCTGCTTCCCACTAGCTATCTGTTTTACATTTGGTAGTGTATATATATCCATGCCACTCTCTCACTTCGTCCCAGCTTAACCTTCCCCCTCCCCGTGTACTCAAGTCTATTCTCTACATCTGCGTCTGTGTCATTATTCCTGTCTTGCCCCTAGGTTCTTCAGAACATTTTTTTTTTAGATTCCATATGTATGTGTTAACATACAGTATTTGTTTTTCTCCTTCTGACTTACTTCACTCTGTATGACAGACTCTAAGTCCATCCTCCTGACTACAAATAACTCAGTTTCGTTTCTTTTTATGGCTGAGTAATATTCCATTGTATATATGTGCCACATCTTCTTTATACGTTCATCTGTCACTGGACACTTAGGTTACTTCCATGTCCTGGCTATTGTAAATAGTGCTGCAATGAACTGTGTGGTACATGACTCTTTCTGAATTATGGTTTTCTCAGGGTATATGCCCAGTAGTGGGATTGCTGGATCATATGGTAGTTCTATTTTTAGTTTTTTGAGGAACCTCCATACTGTTCTCCACAGTGGCTGTATCAATTTACATTCCCACCAACGGTGCAAGAGTGTTCCCTTTTCTCCACACCCTCTCCAGCATTTATTGTTTGTAGATTTTTTGATGGTGGCCATTCTGACTGGTGTGAGGTGATACCTCATTGTAGTTTTGATTTGCATTTCTCTAATGATTAGTGATGTTGAGCATCCTTTCATGTGTTTGTTGGCAATCTGTATATCTTCTTTGGAAAAATGTCTGTTTAGGTTTTCTGCCCATTTTTGGATTGGGTTGTTTATTTTTTGATATTGAGCTGCATGAGCTGCTTGTAAATTTTGGAGATGAGTCCTTTGTCAGTTGTAGAGGCTTATATCTTATGTCTCCTTTTTTTTTCTAAGTGAAAATACTTATTATGTATATCCTATCACTGTTTCATGATTATATATTTTGTGTGAGTAGGAGTAGATAACTTATCATTAATTTTGGAGGTTTCTGGATCAAGAAGAGATATAGCCAGTTCTTTTTATAACTACCATGAACTACAGCCCATTACTCAGGTATCCTAGACATTAATCCTGATGTTGTGACTCTGTGTGGCTTATAGGTTATTCCCTTCATAGACCAGGTGAATGTTTGTTGTTGTGTGTATATAGGAAGGAAAGGAGATTATATAAAATATGTGGTGACGAGAAGGCAGATTTTGCTGGTCAACAGGGATAATCATAAGTATTCCAGTTTTTCTCTTTTCCAAGCACATGGTAGGATTGTACTCAACTGGCCCCCTTGATATTAAGCTTGGCTTTGGCCACTATAATAGGAGCAAAAAGTTACAAGTGTCATTTTTCAGGCAGAAGTCTTAAAGCCGGTTTTGACTATGTCTCCTTTATTGATTGTGGAAGAAAAGGAGTTTCCAGCACTTGGATCCTTGAGTGACTACAGTGAGAATAGACCAACTTGCCAATCCCTGTTGGGCAAGGAGCTTGTGAAAGAGAAACTTTTGGTATTTCAAACCACTGAAATCTGGGGATTGTTTGTTTCTGCAGCGTAAACCAGCCTGTGCTGACTGATACGCCACATTTTAACCAAGTGTCTACTTTATTCTTAAATCACATAAAAAGAAAGAGTTAAATACTGTGTTAAGGTCTATACGTGTGATAGAAATTTAATGAATACCAGCTAGGAATTTTTATATATACCAGTTTTAATTTTACATTATTTTCAAAATCTGAGAAAGAGCTACTAAGCCTAAGAGGACCAGATTTTCACTGAAGAAGGACAAAGTAGCAGTTCATTGCACTGAACTAGCTATAGCTAATGAGCTGTAGTAAAAGTTGCATGTAAACCAGGAGAACAGAGACAAGCGATCTCATTTTAATCTCACTTATTTGCACCCATTGCAGGAAGGTCAGCTTGAATTAGTTAAACTAAGTCTTAATTACTGGACCAAAAAGCAAAGGTATTTTTATTACGTTGAAGAACACATAGTGGAAATAGGCAAAAGAAACCCTTTGTTAGTGAACCTATAAACATGCTGTATAGACAGAGAAAATACAAGACTAAGCAGGGATGTTAACTACATTGATGGTAAAATATGCTTCAAAATTCCCACAAACTGCTTACTATTTTAACAGAATGAAACTTGCACTCGAAACTTGATACTAACTTTACTACCAAGCCATGTTTGGCTGCTAAAAACACCTTATGTCCAGTTTCTGATCAAATTAGCACAGATTTTCAATGGAGCAGAAATTAAACTGTGCTCAAATTGTGATAAGGAAAAAAATAGTAAGAAGGCCAAAGCAGAGAAGAATATATACTACCTTTAAAATAGTTAAGGTTTTGAATTATCTCACTAGTTGTCCACCTGGAGATATTTTGGAACATAGTTAACAAATCTGAGTATATTCTGGCAACTGAATAAAACCAATGATATTCATAATGGTATATTTATGTTTTCATATTTACTATATATTTTACTGAATCTACTTAAACGAACTATAAGTAATTAAGTGGTGTGATCATTTTTCATATTTGGTACACCTTTATTAAATACCCTTTGCAATTAAACCTGAATTTACTTAGAATTGTTTGGGAAGAATTGTGAACAATTAGAGTGATGAATATTTTTTTCTTATTGTTTGCAATTTAATTTTAGTTGTGTCATTATTAACATCCCAAATTATCAAATCATGCCATACTGCTTTAGCTTACTGTCCTTCAGTTTTCTAGCATAGTCAACTTTTTTGTTGATGAGCACTAGAAACAAATTAGCACATTTATAGAAAATAGAGAACACTTTGTCCAGCTGGACTGCAGAGAGCATATTGGATGGGCTGCCCCAAACCTATGATCTCCTGCCAGGTACAGGATATAACTCCTTACACCATTTGGAATCCATAATCCACTACTGAACTACCAACCTTAGGTGGAATTCAATAACTGACTGTCGCACATCACCTTTTTTGAGGAAGATGTCAAGCTTTTGAATCTGCACGTTTTATTTTAAAGCTGAAAGCACATTATTAAGTATGAAAGATTTCTGTGTATTTCTTATATATAAACATCCTGCATGTGCCTCTGGAAATTCTCAAAACTGGAGCATTTAATGGCACAGTCTTCTATGCAGCTAATAAGGGGTAATGATAGAGATACAGTGTGGACAAAAGTCAGAAAGTTTTTCTCAGTTTCCATATGAGATCAAGAATTTGGCTCTGTATTTATAAATAGTAATATTATATTATAAACCTCAAGGTTGCTAAGGCTAGGTCTGAATTGTTACCAGCACAAAAAAGAAATGATAACATACGACATGATAGAAGTGTTAACTAATGCTGCCATGCTAATCTTATTGCAAGTCATAAAATGTATCAAATCAACATATTGTACACCTTAAACACAAACACCACAATGGTTTATGTCAATTATATCTCGAAAAAAATTTTTTAAGAATTTGACTCAGATTCTACAACATTCTTTTTTAGTTCAGGCATGTGACCATATCTATGTAAGTGCTAAATTTGTTATTATAAGTTTGTATGTATAGGAATGAAAATAGTGTGTAATGCTGCTTAGTGACAGATATATAAATGTTCTTCCTGTCTTAAAATCAGGCAGAAGGTAAAATATCCTAGATCTTTATTAATACATATTAAGTACCAATTTTATTCTTCCATAATATCAATAATATCTAACATTAACTGATCACTGACTATGTGCAGGGCCCTGAAACTGCATAGATTTTAAATGTGTGAAATAAAAGGAAGTCCAGTGATGGTGTTAACAGACTTGGCATTTGAGGATTGGCTGGTGTCCTCTGCTGATTCCTGAGAAGAGCTGTAAATTCCTGCAACTTACGTTAGCTGGGCGTCAACCTTCTCCTGAGAACTTGCTGCTTCCAGAAAGCACTGTTCTCCTTCTTTTCTCATCTTTGCCCTTGGGGACAGAGGTGAAGTTTGGCGGGAAAGCCAGAGCTTCTGTGACTGCTTGAGATAGGCTGCAGCAGTTTTCAGTGTGCCTTGCTTTTCCATGAAGAGAATTGTTCTATACATCTGTATAACCAGTAGAATACTACTCAGCCGTAAGAAAGAAGGAAATTTTCTCATTTGCAGCAACATGGATGGACCTGCAGGTTATTATGCAATGTGAAATAAGTGAGACAGAGAAAGACAGATACTGTAGATACCGCTTACATGTGGAATCTAAAAAGTAAAACAAACTAGTGAATATAGTGAAAAAGGAACAGACTCATAAATATAGAGAACAAACTAGTGGTTACCAGTGGGGAGAGGAAAGGGGGGGAGGGGCAAAATAGAGGTAAGAGGTTAAGAGATACAAACCATTATGTATAAAATAAGTTAAAGGATATATTATACAACACAGGAAATATAGCCAATATTTTATAATAACTATAAACAAAGTATAACCTTGAAAGATTATGAATCACTATGTTGTATACCTGTAACTTATATAATATTGTACATCAACTATATCTCAACTTAAGAAAACCCATGTGCTTTGACCTCCACCTACTAATTTGTCCTCATTTCATAGCACTTTTCTCCTTTATACTCCAAAAATATATACCTTCCTTCTTTCTGTGAACATGCCGAGATTGCGAGCAAACTAGGGTTTTCGTACTAGCTGGTCCATCTGCCTGGCGTGATTTCACTGCACGTATTTTCATAGATGGTGTGGCAGGCGGTCTATTAAGAAGGCTCCACCTTCTGCTATTTTTGTGTCCTTATGTTATCCCCTCCCCTTGGATGTGGATTGGAGTTAGAATTGCTTCCAATAAATAGAATGCAGCAAAAAGTGATGGGATGCCATTCTGAGATTAGGCTTCCATTTTGATTGCAGACTTTATTTATTGCCTTCTTGGCTTACATGCTTTGAGGAAGTGAGCTGCCATGTTAGAGAAACCTACATGTGGCTAGAATCTGAGGGCAGCCTCTGATTGGCTGCCAGTGAGGAAGTCAGGTCCTCAGTCCAAGAAATGGTAAGGAACTGGTGAGGAACTGAATTCTGCTAACAACCACCGGAGCTTGCAAGTTGATCCCTCCCCATTTGAGCCTTGAGGAGAGATTATAGCCCTAGTCACACCTTGAGTCTAGGCTTGTCATGGGACAGAAAGCAGATGACCCAGCTAGGTCATGCCCAAGTTCCTGACCCACAGAAACTGTGAGATACTAAATGTATATTATTTTAAGCCACTAAGTTTGGGGTTATTATTATTCAGAAGAGATAACTAATATAACAGAAGTTTCCTCTCATGTAGGTGTCGACCTAACTATCAAGTCATCAGAAATTCTGTCATTGACAACCCAATCTTAATGTTCCATCCTCACTAAAAATATCACTGTTTATTTTATCCCTTTTTTTTTTTTATAGCTCATTGCTATCTTAAGGCAAAGCTACTAGTTGTCACCAAATATCTCTTCTCTCCTGCTTCCTCATTACTAGAACTTCTGGACACATGAATGCTCATTTAAAAAACAAGCAAACAGGGCCTCCCTGGTGGCGCAGTGGTTGAGAGTCCGCCTGCCGATGCAGGGGATACGGGTCCGTGCCCCGGTCCGGGAGGATCCCACATGCCGCGGAGCCATGGCCGCTGAGCTTGCGCGTCCGGCAAGGGGAGAGGCCGCGACAGTGAGAGGCCCACATATTGCAAAAAAAAAAAACAAAAACAAAAAAAAAAAACAAGCAAACAGACAGACAAAAAACGTCAACAAAAAAAGCACAGTAACTTCCAGCTTTCCTTGCAGTTAGTCATGACCGTAAAAATAGGTTCTGGTTGGTGAGATTAAGTGAACCTGGAATGTCCAAATCCCAACAGACATTCTTCTTCCCACCTTTTGCCACTCTCCCTAATGTGGATGAGATGGTTTAAGCTCCATATTGGACCCTGAAAATGAGGGTTACTCACGGGGATGGGAGCACAGACTGTTGAAAGTAACTTGGCCTCATTTGACTGTAGTCACCAAACCAGCCCTGAAACACCTATCTAGACTTTGACATAAGAAGGACACAAACCCCCTTGTTTAAGCCACTATTATTTGCGAGTCCAGATATACCAAGGCAATCCTAAATCTAAGAGATATATATTTATTAGATTTTGTTTGCTTATTATTTGATTATAGGCCTTCCTCATTCTCCCTGTTACATAAATTCCATCCGTAAAAGCTCCATGATGGATGACCATTTTCTTATTTCCAGTTTTCATTGGTCCATCTCCCATGACTAGAACAGTGTTTGGCATGTAACAAACATTTGATAAACACTTGCAAAATAAATGTATATGAATGGTCATTTAGGCTGATTTAAAATTTTTGCTGTTACAAAGCTATAGCAATAAATACCCTTGTATATACATCTTTGTGCAATGATGAGTATTTGTTCTAAGGAGGACACCAAGAGGTAGAATTGCTGGATGGAAGAATATGTACATTTATATTTAATAGTAACTGCCAACTTGCCTTCCAGAAAAATCTCTACCAATTTATATTTTTATCCACAGTTTATCTTAGGAACTATTTTCCTATTCTTTTGCAAAGAGTGGATATTACAGATCATTTTTGCTTTTGCCAGTCTGATGAGTGAAATAGATCTCCTGTGATTTATATTTTGCTACAAAAGGATTGCTCTTCTGCAAGCCTACTCAGATTCTTAATATGTAACATGCTTTGAGATTCTCTGTAAGGGACAGCCAATATACAATGTTTCCCAAAGTAACCATGGCACCTTTTTTTCTTTCTTAATGGGTCTCAAGACACAAGAGTTCAGCACTCTCTCAGAAATGTTAGCTTGGACTCAAGTGGTGGCTGGGATGCAGTGTACAGCTTCTCTCTAAGCTTCCTGGAGGCTAAGATGAATATATTTGGAACTTTCCATCAAAGGAATTCACTGAGAAATGAGACAGTAGTAAGAGTTAATTATCTTCAGATTTTAATTTAGCGGAACGACCTTGTGTTCATAACTAAGCAATTACATTAAGCCGTGTGACTCTTGGTTAAGATAATGGGGTTTTCTGAGGAAGAGGAATACTTGTCTCAGCATAGATGCCAAGAGGAAAACCTTAGTCCTGTTCACTTTGTGCACTTGGAGAGTTCTGGGTGGGTTGAACAACTGACATGGCTTACCCTAGAGTGAGGGCTTTCCCGGGACTTTGATCTTTCAGTGCTGAAACTAGAAAGACCTGGGCAAACTTGGATGAGGTGGTCACTGTAGTTCAGGCTTCATATCCTGGGCTGGTTATTTTTTGTAAATTCTTGTTTTTAGAAGAGTATTTGCTGCAGAAACACATTGCATTTTCACATACAAACTTTTTGTCTTTCATGCAGCTTGTGGTGAAACATTGCTGTTCCAGCTATCTCCTCCTGCATTAAAAACTAGCCCAAAACTTGTGGCTTAAAACAGTGACAATCTTATTGCGTCTCATGATTTTTGTGGGTCAGGAATTGGATAGAGCTTAACTGGGGAATTATTCTCTTCCAATTTGTATTAGTTTAAGGCTTTTATGAAGGAGAGATAAAAATGAGTCTAGACATGCGTGGGATTTCTTGGGGAAATGCCTGTGAAGGATAAAGAGGAGGGAATGGGAATAGGTAGGAAAAGACTTAGGCTGCGATGCAGGTCTGATGCCTATAAAAGAGACAGGGAAGGAGAGCGGACTGGGGAGGAAGACCAAGGCTGCGGTGTTAGTTTAAGAAAGGCTCAGGCAGGCTGCAAATTACCTGTGAAAAGAAATGAAGTCATGTCCTCCAGGAATGAAATTCCACTAGTAGACTAACTATACTCAGTCACTGGATAATAGAAGTCTAGGAGAAGGGTGGATTTGGAACACCTGGTTCAGGAGGGGTGACTGTCAGTATGTGTGTGTGTGTGTGTGTGTATATATATATATATATATATATATATATATATATATATACACACTCCCTGCAGCCAGTTATCTTGACGATCTGAGCAGTACATTTTCATGGCTGTCACACAGCTGTGGGATGGGTGGATCTCAGTGGCCCAGGATAGCTTTGCACACATGCTGATAGTATGAGCGGGTGTCTGGAGTGTCCATTGGAGCACCTTTTCTAGAATGATATAGGTAGTGTGAATGATAATGGTAGTGTGAATTCTTATATGAGGGCTCAGGGAGTGTGTTCCAGTGAACAAAGCAGAGCTGCACAGCCTTTCATTAGGTAGCCCTGGAAGATACCTAGAGTCCCTTCTGCCATATTCTTTTGGTTTAAACAGTCACCAGTCTGCCCGAGTTCAAGGGGAGGGGACATAGACTCCACTTCTCTTGAGCGGAATAGCAAAACATTTGCAGCCATGTTTTAAAACTGCCACATGGCCTAAGTTCTTCTGTCTTTCAGCTGGCACACCCTCTATCCATTCTTATTATCTCTAAGAGGAAATTAATTTAACTGTTAAGGGAGCCCATTCTTTGAAATGAGATAGACATGAAATTGAATCCAAGTTCTACGACCTTAGTTTAGTTTCCCTTTGTTTTGCCATAAACTCCCAAATGAAATGGAAATAATAATATTTAACTCACTCCGTTTTTGTGAACAGTAAATGAGATCATGCATGTAAGGTTCCTGGCAGGCAGTAAGCACTCATGTTTGCTAGTACTCGTGTATCTTTGCCATTTTTTATACTGTAGCACTGCCAATTCCATTGTTTTGGGACAAGTCATTTTGAGTGTGTCCTGCTGCCAGAGAAGTATCTTTGTGGGTAAAATTCATTTATTTCACCGAAGTGTTTCAGACTTTTAGATCTAGAAGGGACACATAACAATCAATTAAAGTTAGCATTCCACCAACATTTATTGAGCAGCTCTTCTGGACTTGGCTTAGGAGTTAGGATGAGACTGCAAATGGAAGAGAAAACAAGGTACAAAGATATATATTTTGCTTTTGTAGTACTGTAAATGGATTAAAAGGTGGCACTGCAGCCCACCTCTCCCCTACCTACAGCCCCATCCCAGAATGCCAGCAGCAGGCTGGCTGTGCTTCCCATGCCCAGGTGTGCCAGGGTTTGACTATGGCCACTTTGTGGATGTCCCCATCAGGCTCCCGGTGGATGCAGGGACAGGAGGACTGAGCTTTGCGCTGATAGAAGCTGAGCACCTTAGACGGGGAGTTGTGCCATCTCCCACAGAAAAAGGTCTGGCTAGGCCCGGCAACCAGATGGCTGGCAGCTGGCCCAGCTGATTTTTTTATCCATCCAGTTTCTGGGCTGAATGTTACTGCTCTCCATGGTGACCTGGGGACTGTAAATGTTGAGCCTTGTTGATGAATTTGAGAAGTACTGTGTAAATAGATCTTATGAAATGTAATGCATTCTTAAGTCACAGACACTGTGTTAAGTGCTTTATAACATGATCTCATTTAATCTTCCCACTGCATTTCTGAGGTTGGACTATGATATGTATTCTACAGATGAGAAAGCTGAGGTTCTGCTACATGAAGGGAAAAATTAGAAAATCAGGGTTTGGCATTTTAAATGGACCCATGGCAACAAAGTGAATGTTTTCTTTCTTAATAAAACGGAATTCAATGAGTGGGGATTTTGTCCTTTACAGTTTAGGTGTAAAGAAAAGTGTATAGTAGAAACCCAATCTGATATAACTGGCACTGATATTTGACCACCCATAAAAATATCACTTAATGTGTGGGATCATACACACAAACATTTTTAATACAAAAATATAAATGTTCATTTTTTCATTACCTGCTGCAAAACCAAGGCTTTTTATTTACTGAGTATAGGTCTGCTGACAAAAGTTCCCCGTTGCCTTTTTACTCATTTAAAAAATTCTCAGGACACATCATCTAACATTTCCAGCTTTAGTTTCCTTACAGAGTGAGGTCTTTTATATTTTTACGATTGTTTGCCCCAATTATTTAAAACTACTATATACCTAATTCTACAATAATTTTTTAGCAAGATGCCCTTTCTGACTTACTTTATAGAACACACATATTTCTTCAGTTTAAAAAATATTTATTGATAAGTAAAACTTAAAGCTTATCATTCAACTCAAATAAGTGGTTTGGGTAGCAAATGCAGCAACTGTTAGTAAGCACATCCCTGGGGGACCAGGAGTGCATCTACATCCCTGAGGGCAGTCAGAGGGGCAGGCACCTGTAACATTCATTAAACATAGGGGGTTGGAGCATAGCGGGTCTACCTCTGGCTACTTTTTACTTATCATTAAGATCACATTTGTTTCTACTGACACATGTACCATTTGATCCACTGTTTTGGCTTTCCTTCCTCATTATGTTCCTAGGCTATCCCTTTGCTCACGATTCATTTGCTTACAGAAATGACTGGGCCATTTTTGTTCCGTTCGGTTGCTTTTCTCTTATTGATTTGTATGATTGCTTTATATATTCTATAGATACAGTGTCCAGTACATCGTCATTAGCTACATACAGCTGTTGAACACTTTAAATATGTCTAGTACACCTGAGGAGCTGAATTTTTCATTTTATTTAATTTTAATTCATTTAAATTAAAGTAGCTACACCTGTTTTGTGGCTGTCATACTGACCAGCAGAGATCTATACTTATTACTCCAGAATTTCCTCAAGTACAGGGCTAAATTATATGACCTGCTTCAAAAATAAATGAAGAGATTTCAGAGGTAAATTATAAGGATGCTTTAATGTTACCCTGGAAGATTTCCTCTTAGTTTGATTGAAAGAGAAGGTATGCTGTAAGTACATGTCTGCACACAAATACATACTAGCTGTATAGTGAATTATTTTCTAGATAATTCTTTCTTTTGGCTTACTTTAGCTTAACCCTCATTTATGAGTGAGCCAAGAAAGTCAGAGGGCAAATGTCTTGCCATCAGGGTATAAACTAATTCCTGTGTGCAGTGACATGCAAATCAATGTAAATATCCATATTTGTACTACAGCTCATTAAATGAGCTTATGATAAAGCAGAAATATGCAAAATAATGCAAATATGAAAGCAGATCGGTCAGTGATCATGTTCAAAATGTAATGATCACTGCAAAGCTACCTGGATTTAGGAAAGTTCTTCAAATCATGTCTACTTTGATTTCTGAGTCTACCAGGTCAGCCTTTCCATTGCATTCAGGTATTGGAACCTTCACTGGCCTGTGAATTGTATCACCCCAACTTGGAAATTATATGTTTCATAGACCATTGTGTGTCTTAATTTATAATCAGCATCTTCCAGTCAGCATAGGTACAATGGACTGAAAGTTTTGAGATAGAAATAACCTATTGATATTTGTAATGTTCAAAACTGGGTATAAGATCAAGCATAATATAATCAAAACATTTGGTTGAACTATTTTACTGCTACTGTGGTATTTTAGTGTTTAGGAGGGCATTTAAAATGTCTGCTTTTAACTAAAATATTTTCAGTATACATTAATTGTAAAATACATTTCAAAATATGTTTTAGCCATGCTTTCTCCCACATTTTAATGAATACAATTTTGCTCTCTTTTTTAAGTTAATTTTTATTCAAGTATAGTTGCTTTACAATGTTGTTTTAGTTTCTGCTGTACAGCAAAGTGAATCAGTTATATGTATATATATATATCCACTCTTTTTTAGATTTCCTTTCCATTTAGGTCAGAACAGGTCATTGAGTAGGGTTCCCTGGGCTAAACAGTAGGTTCTCATTAGTTATCTATTTTATACATTGTAGTGTATATATGTCAATCCCAATCTCCTAATTCGTCCAACCCCCTTCTTCCCCCCTTGGTAACCATAAGTTTGTTCTCTACATCTGTGACTCTATTTCTGTCTTGCCAATAAGTTCATCTGTACCATTCTTCTAGATTCCACATATAAGCGGTATTATATGATATTTGTTTTTCATTTTCTGACTTACTTCACTCTGTATGACAATCTCTAGGTCCATCCACATGTCTGAAAATGACACTATTTTGTTGCTTTTTATGGCTGAGAAATATTCCATTGTATATATGTACCACATCTTCTTTATCCATTCCTCTGTTGATGGACATTTAGGTCACTTCCATGGCCTGGCTATTGTAAATAGTGCTGCAGTGAACATTGGGGTGCATGCATCCTTTCAAATTACAGTCTTCTTCAGTTATATGCCTAGGAGTAGGATTTCTGGGTCATATGGTAGCTCTGTTTTTAGCTTTTTAAGGAACCTCCATACGCTTCTGCTTAGTGGCTGTACCAATTTACATTCCCACCAACAGTGCAAGAGGGTTCCCTTTTCTCCACACCCTCTCCAGCATTTATTGTTTGTAGATTTTTTGATGATGCCCATTCTAACCCGTGTGAGGTGATGCCTCATTGTAGTTTTGATTTGCATTTCTCTAATAATTAGTGATGTTAAGCATCTTTTTATATGTTTGTTGGCCGTCTGTACATCTTTTTTGGAAAATGTCTATTTAGATCTTCTCCCCATTTTTTTGATTGGGTTATTTGGGTTTTTTTTTTTTATATTTGCCATCTAAATTGATTTTAATTATATTAAGGAACAACCTCCAGATATTATTGGAGTGTCAGGGAGGGATAGGTATAAGGTGACTGTTGACAGTTAGGAAAACTTTTCTATGGAAACCATAAGATTGTGTGTTGTCAACACTATTCAGTTGCTAGAGGGGTGGGTAATAATTGTAATGAATATAAAGATTAAATATTATACTTAAAGCTATTATATACTGGACATTTTGTAGTACGTGCAGCCTTGCATCCTGTGAAATATCCTTAATTGAGGATTACTCATTGAAAAAAAATTTTTTTTAAATTTTCTTGTCCTTTTGTTGATTGGCTACTCAATTTGATGGATTTTATTCAGTTACGTTCAGCCAATTAATATCACACAAGAGAATAAACCACTTAAATTCAGCATCTTCCCTCTTATGGAAACTTTGCAGAATAAATGTTCTTCCTTGAAAAGCCAGGAATGGTAATTTCTGCATGAGAGCAGAACCATACTGTGCATTAAAGTGAAAGGAAATAAAGTGCTCTACCAGGGAAACACAGAGCATTGTGGTCTGTGAGATTGATGAACATGCTGAAATTGGAATTGTGATTTAGATTTATGAATCAGGTGTTCCCAGAGGAAGCGGCTTGTAGAGGAGACACTTTCCTCAAGAGATGTAAACAAGGGTTTCGATTAATTTGTCTTGACAGTCTCTTGCCACTAACAACTCCACCTTGGCAGGAGAAACAGTTGACCTCTGCCAAGCATTTGTGTTCCTCTCTTGCACCCCTGCCTTTTATGCAAAGTAAAATGAGGCTGCTTCAATTTTATAGAGATTACTAGTTCATCCAGCAGTAGAGGAACTGAAATAAAATCCACACAATTGGTTTAATATTTTAAAAAGAGCATCCTTGAGGTGCCTGAAGTCTTTGTGGATAAATTTTAGCAATCTTTTGGCAGAATATTTTAAACTTACAGTGTTGAAATGCCCATTTCACAGATTGCAAATGTGTCTCATGGTTGAACTAAGTGGACAGAGAATTATTATGAGTATCAGATTATCTTAAAAATATTTTTCTTGGTCTTTGTTACAAGGCCTATTCACAAATATCCAAGTAGGAATACTGTAGATTTTTATAGATAAATAAAGATTGCACCCCCTTTTCCACCAAATTTTACTATAATGTAATCATAATTGTACAGTACAGTTCTACATTTATGTAAAAATTCATTAGAATTGGACAGAAACTTCTGAATTATCTGAGTCAAATTTCAACTCTTCCCCAAAGTCAATGGAAAGAAAATATTACTAATGGACAGTGAATGCCAAAGAGCAATGGCAAGAAAGAATAAACGGGCAGAAGGCTAAAACATGAATATTTAACACATTCTATAATGAGCCAGTGATAAATCTAGAATTGATTTGCACTTTCACTCTGGCACGTAAGGCCCTTACCTTGCTAAAACAAAATCATACACAAAATGAAACAAAGCAACAGACAAAAATCTCATGATATTATTTTACAGAATGCTTTGGTTGCAAGTATTAGATAAACCACTCAAATGGTGTACACAATAAATGGATGTGTTATCTTAAAACTGTGTGCTTACCTAAGTACACATGTAGGGCAATACCAGGCATGATGCTCCATCTTTTATTCTTTGGGGTTTTTTTGAATCTCTCTTCCATCTTGTTCTGGCTTCATCTTCCAGTTGATAGCAAGATGATCATAGCATTTCTAGGCATCACATACAGGGATACCATCAAGAGTCAGGAGGGGCTTTGTGCTTCAATGAACACCCCTGTACATTTCCTATTGTGCACTGTGCAAGAATGATGCTAGTTTATGAACCTGGAATTGAAATTATTGGATTGGAGTGTATACACAATATTAATTTTCCTACATACATTCATGTTTCTTAATGTAAGAAAATTAATATGGATCAACTTATAGTTCTACTAACAGAGAATAAGAATTCCTGTCTCTTCCAGGAATTCTTATCAACACTTAATATTGCGAGACTGATTAATATTCTAACATTCTCATTAAAGCTTTTATATATACCTCTCTGATTTTAGTGAAGCTGAACATCTTATATGTTCACTGGAATTTTTTCAGTTCTTATCATGGCCTGTACATTGTGTTGTTTATGATGGTCTTTTTGAATCAGAGAGTTCATGGATCTAATGATACTCTGGTTCAGTCTCCAGTATAGAATGGAATCCATTTTATATAAGCACAGGAGGTCCGTCAGCAACCATCTGTTTAAATACTACCAATTACATAATTTTTACTAGTGTCCTATCAATATATTTTAATATTGGAGAATTCTAAACTCTAACAAATAGTTCTGTAAAGTGTTTCTATTTAGTAATCCCTAATGTTTAAAATCCCTATAATATTTTTCATAATGCATGGTGGTAAGGTTTTTTAAGCAATTTGTTTTCTTCCTATAGTTTGAATATATTTTTAATATGCTTTCAATTTGTAAACTTAATATTCCTAATTTTAAATATGATGCCACCAAGGACTCATATTTAGGATGTTACCATTTGTTCAAAAGCAGGATTGCTACAGAAATGGCCTTTTTCCGTTGTTAGTATATCTTAGTTATGTTTCTTATAACTTCCAAATAACATATTAAAGAAAGAAACTTTTTGGTGCTTGGTTGCAACCAGACTGCATCAATACACATGTTGGTGTATTGGATGGGACATTTTTAGTTATATATAACAAAGCCCACTTGAACCAATTTAAAGAAAATGAAGGAAATATTGTATTTATTTCATGTATCACATAAACACAAAATGACAGAAATGCATCAGAAATGAAGAAATGAACTGAAACAAAGGATTCAAATACTGAAAGGACATTCATTCTGTCTTTCATATATGTTCTTTTTCTCGAATCTAGTTCATTTTTCTTCCTGATAGCACACTGGCATTCACTATTTCCCAGGCCATATGTTGGAAATGTAGCTTCTATGACATCCTGAGTTTTCTTGTTATAGGACCACCTACATGGAGAGAATTGAATTGGCCCTTTCCATTTTTAATCTCCCAGGGAATATATGTCATGAGCTCATGTTGGGTTAGCTGCCCACTCCAAGTCAGTAGACTGTACACCATATGGTTGAGACATATAATACAGACATGACTGCTTTGGCTCTACCAACATGATTTGAGGGATACAAATCACATAAACTAGAATGGGATTGGGCTTGAAAATCAGTGTAATAGATGCTCACTACAGTATCCATTATATTGAGATGCTCACTACAGCTAGTGAATGTGGGGTAATATTTTATTAAACACCTACTTTGCAATCAGCACTGGACTTGACTTTTGGGTAAGATGACTGAACTTTGAGGCTATTTATACTTCCAGCAGTTAGGATGAAAGTATCATTTTGTAGTTTCTATTACATACCAGACAATACAGCAGACTCTTTTCATATTATCTCATTTGACACACGGCAATGCTAACCTTTTAGCACTGTGAAACTACACTGCTCAGATTGCTCTTCAAGAGGACCAGCTGCAGGGAGCATTGCTGTTTGACAGCTTCTAGCTGCCATCTCTTTGAATGTGCCTCTGTGTTGACACCAGACAGTGCTTTCCCTGGGCTGCTTGCTCCTAGCCAAGGATTAAGCCCAATGGGGACACTAGAAGTAAGCCATTCCTGCCCTCTGCAGAATTCTTCTAGTGGGCAAGTTAGGCTTGGGTGTTCTCCCTCGGCTAGAAGATCTTTTTAGTTCTGTGCTCTTGTCTGAGGCTCTTCATACCCAGTTCCCTTCCCTTTCTCCTTTCACAGGTGCCAAATCTCACCTGCAATGTGAAATTCTGCCTACTTTTTGCTCCATCTCTTTTTAATCTTCATGCGTGTTTTCCCCAAGAAATACTGTGCATATCTCACCCTGTCTTGGTGTCCATTTCCTAGAGGATTCAAACTAACACTTCCCCATTTAACAGATAGAAAACCAATCCATAGAAAAGCTAAATAACTTTCCCAAAGTCACATACCTATTGTTAGTAAAAGGCAAGTGTCAGGATCACACATAGATCTTTCTTACATGAAAACCCAGATTTTTTCCACTTCATCATATGCTTTTTACAAGTTTTATAAGAGTGATATCATTAATTTAATGTGTGAGGCATTCAGAATAATGTATGGCATGTAAAAAGTAATGTATAACTGTTATTATTATTCTGATTTTTGCCTTTGTTCATGTGTTGTAAGAAATTTGGAAAGCAGCTCAGCACAGCAACTTCTAGGAAAGCTGTATTGTGGATTGTGAAAGTGGCCATACATTTTTCCTCTCCTGCATTCCCCCCACCCCCTGCAACATGATACCGTATATCTTTTCATTAAGAAGCAGATACTATTTTCTACCCTTGAATCGCATTAGCCTTGTGACTTTCTTTCAGCAGTGAGACATTAATAAATATGATGCAACAGAGGTTTTAAAAAAAATTTGTACATTGGGGATTACCTTTTTGTAGCTCTGGAAACCTTTCAACCACCATGTGAACAAGTCCAGGCAAGTCTGTTGGAGGAACAAAGAACATACAGAATAGAGCAGAGAACCACTCCTAGAACGCAACCTCCCCTTGACCTAACTGCCCCCATCTTCCCTGTAGCTCACTACACACACGTACACAATAATAGTCGAGATCAGCAGGAGAACCACCTGAGTGCAACCTCAACGGCTGACTCACAGAATTAAAACCTAACTAAATGGTGTTGTTTCAAGCCAGTAAGTTTTGGAGTGGTTGGTTATGTAGCAAAATTTAACTGTTACCCAATCATAACTGCAGAAGGGAAAATATTTGTAGTGGGTACTTTTGGTTGTCTATTCAATAGCTGTTCCTTCCCTCTTTCTGATTATCATTACACTAATGGCCTTCAGGAATTAGGTACATAAAAGCTTACGAAGCCTCTCTCTGGCACCCACTGGTTAAATTTTGATTGGTGTAAGCCAGTCATGGTAGTTCCATTTATTTTGCTATTGACTGGGCAGCAGATATAATACTGACAAATGAGTCAGCTGGGAATTCGGTTGTTGGACATTTCCAGATACAAGGCGGAAAAATGTCACATCCTGGCTTTGAATATTGCTTTGTGGTAATGTGATGCTTGGTGCTCTGGCAGTTACCTTGAGGGCATGAGGTGAAAGTCAAGAGAAACCGAGAAGTTGATGTGGATACCTGATACCACTGAGTCACTGAGTTAATCAACCCTTGAACTGCCTGCTCAAGATTTCCTGTTATGTGAAATAATGTATTTCCTACTCTTTAAGACATATGAGTTATATTTTTCTGTAACTTTTTCTGTAACTTGATGGCATCGAATTTAATACAGTGGTTAAATTTAAGCTTCTTAGAAATTCAATACAAACTTTTGAAATGAAAACATGAATATTCATGCCAGGAGACAAAATCTAACCACTAATAAACTTCACCTTTCAGAGTTTCTATTCCCTTCTTCCTCCTCTTCTCTAAACCTACACAGAGCTTTATAAAAAAAACTAAACAAAAAAAACAGCGCTTCAGTTTCACACCAAGAGAATGTTCTCCAATTTTCCGAAGTATTGCTGAATATTTCCATTTTAAAAACACATCTGATTCCTTTAAAATGAACTTACTTAAACCAGAGAGTTATGTGCCACAGACTTAGAATAGAGCCTAACATAATATGTTTGATCTTTGAGAGGGTGATCTGATGCCTTCAGAGAAGGTCAGAAATCATGGCCTAAAAATACCATTTTCATAATTGCTCATGAGGTTATCCATCTAGGTAGGGAAATAAAATGTGTTTTTTATTTCTAGTGTAAAACAGTGTCCACTAGGACCCACTGTTGCCTCATAACTCTCCAATAAAATCCCTTGTTTCTAAAGTGTGTTCATAAATTGTCCCTGCCAAATGCAGAATGTCTCATCCGGCTTTCTCAAAACAAGCATGCATGTTGCTGTTTCCTTATTTCAGTGCAACCCAGAAATTGTCTTGCTGTAAGATGGAAAAGAAAGATGTTGGAAAGCAGCTAACATAAGAGTAAGTTTGATAACTGGCAACATTATAATGTCTGATGAGAGTGCTACAGTTGAAGCCTGCCAATTATTCACATCTCCAAAGGATAAATGATTTCCAAAATGGCATGCATCCACCCGGGTAGGGTATCCAGGGTGTTGCAGGAATGTTTCTAAACTGTGATTTGAAGGGTGACGTTCTGAAAGCAATGTTAATGGAGCTTTGTGCCTGGCAAACACTGACAAGAGGCATTTAGACACCCTACATTTCCTCCTTGGGAATGACAGTGTCAATTATGGATTCCTCAGGTAATTTCATCTGGCAGTAGAGATGCAGGCAGTGGGAGAGGATGCTGACTCAGAAGGGAGATCGCTTATCAGTCCATCAGCAAATAATCTTTGGTGCCTGCGGTATGCCAGCACAGTAGGGTCTGAGTCTTTATGATCAGAACTCCTGCCAAAGATAAGTGGGTCACGGAGGGCAAAGGATATGACGAGGTTAGACTGGGGTCTCTTCCACATAACCATTGGTACCCATGGTGTCACCAAATACCTTTAAGGACAGAGACCTAAGTTTGGATATACTCTTTTAAATTCAGTAAATTAAATTAAACCTAGGTGCTTTTATACAATGACGCAAAGGTTACCATGGTCTCAACCCTCAGAAAATTAGAAAATCTGAGAAACACCCCTTATGGCAAAATCACAAATCATGTTGGCCTTGCTGCCTGTAATGTTCTCAACAGTTAGTACATTTTCCCATCCACTTCCAAACCTCCAGCCACATCTCCCAGGACTAAATCCATGTCATATTTTTCAGCTTTACGTCTCACTCCTTAAACATACATGCACGTACATACACATATACTCCTCTCCTCCAGGCGTCTTCCTGAACTCTTGTAATTTGCCATTTTCCTGCTCTTTTCTCAGTTTGGAATAAGCTTCCTTTCTTTCCCCCCTCTCTACTTAGACCTTCTCATCCTTTTCTTTCTATAAGAAATACAATTTCATCTACAGATCCTGTATTTATTTCTCTGAATTTGTTTTATTTCCTAGCGTTTACTAAGATACATATTGTTGCAGACCTTTTACCTAGAACAAAATAGATGCTTAATAAACATTAGCTATTTTTGGTTTCTTTTATCTTCCACGTTTTGTATCATGCATTCCTTTTTTTTTCCTTTGGAGCTTAAAGGTCCATTTACTTTTGATTTTGTACAGAAATGCTTCCCTTATCATTCTTTTTTTTTTTTTTTAATTGGAGTATGGTTGCTTTACAATGTTATGTTAGCCTCCACTGCACAACAAAATGAATCAGCCATACACATACAGATATCCCCTCCCTTTGTATCATGCATTCTTAGTTATGTAGCTTTCCTGTATACCATGGAAGATTGTCTTCAAAGATGGCTGCCAACACCTCTCGTTCCTGAATGCCTGACTACTTCCTCCATCAAGCGGTGAGGTCTGTTTCCCCTCCCATTACATCCTTGGTGGGCCCAGGATCAATTACCTTCATCAACAGAATGTGGCTGCAGAAGTGTTGTGAGACTTCTAGGTCTATGGTGGAAACTTTGACTTTTATCCTCTTGAGACCCATCTACCATGTGAAAGGTTTGGAGGGTTATTCTAGACATGAAAAGAGAGAGAGAGAGAGAGAAAGTCCACACCAGCCACTCCAGCCACTGCAGCTGAAACACGTGACTTGCGAGTGAACCATCTTAGATGTTCCAGCTGCAGCCGAGCTTTTAGCTAAATGAAGCTGCATAAGTAACTCAAGTCAACTCTATCTCTGCACAGATGATCCATACCTGGATCATCCAAGCCTGGCACAAATTGTGTACTTGCAAGCCAACAAATGGTAATTGCTTTTTAAAGCCCCTCTAAGTTCTGGGGTGGCTAGATATACAGCAATACAGATAATTAAGATATCTACAATGTACAAAATGCAAACACTGAGGGACAGCAGCATGCCTTCCACATTTGTAAAACCCCTATTGCCTAGATCAACATCATGCCAATAGTCATCATTAAGTTCACATCTTAAAATGAACAGAAAATGCTCCTTGGCTACATACAGCTCCTGCTTACCCTGTGTCATTTAGGTGATCTCTTTAAACCCAAATGATTGCACTGCAGATATCCTTGGCACTTCTGCTTAGCTGGCATCTCCCTTGTACACTGGCAAAATTTGCTCTGAAATGCATATTTTCTAACCTGATTTCAAGCCCAGTGTTCATCATTCTGTCCCAAGGGTGTTCTTCTGGATACCTTTTTGTGTGCTGATCCAAAAATGTGGCCTCATCTGCTTCAGTCTTATGCATTTCAAAGGAAATATGAAATTATCCATAGCTATGGACAAATACTCTTTCAACAATCAGAAAATAAAGAGATATGGAAA